>NC_028457.1:7269468-7389136 GCF_000263155.2 Setaria italica
TTTTTGGATGTTGACAATGATGGATGTATTCAAATGTCCAAGCCAGACAATCCTGGATAGTTCTGGTTTAATGACCCATACTGGATCATGTGAATAATTGGTATGATGACCTTTAGCAATCTGTCAGCCATGACGTCTGATGAACATTTTCAAGAGAGAAATGAGAGGAGAAGTGTCAGAGATCATGGCCCCCGTTGGAGATCTCCACGAGAGGAAGGAGAGGAAGAGAGGGAGGGGAGGAAGCGCTAGTGGAGATCTGCACGAGAGGATAACAAAAAGGGGGCGCGCGAGGAGAAGATATTAATGTGGAGAGAGGGGTGGGGCACATGGGAAGGGCATTTTGTCCCGGTTGGAGCCGCCAATAGGGACAAAAGCTCCTTTTTATCCCGGTTGGTCTATCCAACTGGGACAAAAGATTAAATCCTGGTTGGAATTACTAACTGGACAAAGGGAGGGGGGGGGGGTCTTTTCTCCGGTTGGAATTTCCAACCGGAACAGGGGGGGCCGTCGGTGCCAAATTTCTAGCATTTACAACTAGGACTAAAGGGGGCGTTTAGTCCCGGTTAGTCTCTACAAGGTCAGTTCTCTAGTAGTGATACAATCTCAAATCCCTTTTGAGTATAAACTAGCGAAATTTGTAAAAGCAGTGGCAACTCATTATTAAATTTTTAAACTATAAGCGGCGTTGATGATACTGAAGCAAACATTAGTTTAATTTGGCAAAACATAAAACAGATAATTTAAGAATGCGAAATAGTAGTAACAGTAGTAGTACCGCTTCAGGGACAGATATCAACTTCAACTCCGTAGCAGCTGCCAATGCTTGGAGAAGCACACAGCCTGCAGTGGCATCATCGATGCCATAACAATTCACGCAGGAATCATCATCACAATATCCAGGGTCACCGTTGTGGCAAATATGCACCGACTTATCGTCGTTTAAAACCTCCGCTGCCACCAACAATGGCATGTCTTCAAGCACAGGTGTTCTGCCGGCATTCGACGTCAGCTTAAGCAAAACAAGGCCTGGGGCAGATATCCGAGTCGGCTTCACAAGTTTTGTGGCTCACTGCACTGTTCGTTCGTCTCTACCAAGAGGCATGTTTTAACTTCCAACTTCCAAGAACCCATGACCAGTGTTGGGTATTTAGACTACTCTCACCACTAACCTGCAATGTTTACAAAAAAAAATGTATAGCTGAGCTATTGGCCAAGAACTACAATTCTACAAAGGGGAACATGTTTGATGCCCGCTGACTCAGCTCTCATGTGTCGATGTAGGAAAAACAAAGGAAAAATACGTTGCTCGACGAAATTTGAGGTTTCCAGATCAACTTTATTAAGAACAAAGGCTAAATCATCTATGGACGCAAACATGGAACCAGACTCAAAATTTGTTCAAACACTGCTGCACAAAACAGCTCTTCAAGCAGCAGTGACAGTATGCGTATACGAGATAAAGATCTCACATAAAATGGCAATGGCTAAACAGGGGCTAAGAGCCTAAACTTAACAGTCTAACTACTCAGGAGACATATAGCCTAAATAAGAGCATGTAACACAACATTTACATTCATCACTGAATAAATTTCGGTAGTATCTTCAAAATTCTATAAATATGCTACATAATGTATGAATATCTTTTTGCAGGTCAATCTTCTGCGACGACTCTCTAGGACGCTCAGCGTACCTCTAATGGCTTCGCTAGCTCCTAGGCTCAAGGGCTAAGCACTAATTACTAATCGGAATATCTCCAATGGCTTAGCTAGCTTCCAAGCTCGGGGGTTAAGTGCCAAATAACTACTCGACATGGCTCCTATGGCTCACCTGGCGCATAATCTTGGGGGCTGGACGTCAAATGACTACTCGAAAGATGACTGGCGTGAAGACTAAAGACCCTTGGATTGATTATTTAATCATTCCAAGGCTCGGGGGCTGATAAGCTATATCCAACAGTTGATTTTTTCAAGATGAAAGAAAAAGATTCAAGATTTTATTGACCCTCAGCCTGATTCTTCAATTCAACCTAAGGCTCAGGGGTTACTCTATATGCAGTGTGACTTTAGCCATCCTCCATATCACATTCCAAAAGATGAAGATTACTAAATCAAGATGATCAAAGGGTTTGAGCACACCATAGTCTCATGGCAGCTTTGAGGAACTTTGAAGATTTGGCCAGACAAAGTACTCGAGGAATACTAAACTACTTGGCGAGAATCTAAAAAGTACTGGAAGGCTGCTACATTCGACTATGAATCGCTCGGGGGCTTGTCGGGGATAGATCCCAGTGCCCGCAAGGAAGGAAGAAGATAGACTCCTACTAGGATTCCCTGTAATCCTACTAGGACTCATACCCTGTAATCCTACTAGGACTCCTACCTTGTAACCCACTAGTATTCCCACCCCCTGGAGTATATAAAGGAGGCCAGGGGTCCCTAGATCGGCAGGACCATAACCAACACCAAACAACACCTAAGCACAGGGTGCAATATACTCCACCAAACAGGACGTAGGGTAATACACTATTCTGGTGGCACAAACCTGTATAAATATGTAATATTCCAAAAATTTGTAATAATTATCTGAGTGAAATTTCCAACAATTTAAAACTTTTTGTTTCAATTGTGTGCTTGTTTAAAAATCAAAGACAAATCCTCTTCTCTTCTAAATCCCTAATAATTAAATCACAACTCTTTAGAAAACTTGTGTGGAATGATTTGGATCTTTTTGTATTTTATTTGGATCCTATCTTTGTGTGAGTGTTTGAATTTTGAATCTAATTCAAAATTCAAACAAAATATTAATCTAAACCTAAATTTAAATAAAAACAAAACCTATCTAAATCACCTAACCCATTGGCCTGGCCCGCTTTACCTGACCCGTCTTCGGTCCGGCTACCAAACCGGCCAACCCAGCAGGCTGCCACCTCACCCGCAGCTCGCATGCCGCTTCGGCCTAGTCAGCTGGCCCTCCCACCTAACCGCGCCCATGCCCCACCTCTCTTTTCCCTCACTGACACACTAGGCCTGCCCATCAGGCGCCCCTGTTCCTCTTTCTTCTTCCTCTAGCCGTACCGCTCACGCGCGTGGTGTGTGCATGCCAGACAGGATGGCCGCGCGCCTCGCCGTCCACGATGGCACTCTCTGCCATGCCCACGCGCGGACCCATGACCTCGCCCGCGTCCTCGCTTTTGCATTGGTGGCCTTGGATGGCCACCACGCCGCCCGCACAAAACCGCTCCACATTCGAGCCGTTCACCCACCGCCTCTGCACCTGCGGAACCCTAGTGCCGGTGCTACGACCCTAAAACCCTTGCCTCACTGCTATAAATAGAGCTGCCCAGAGCCCCTCCTTGCCATCCATTCGGAGCTCCGCCCGAGCGCCGCCAGCCACCCGAGTGAGAAAGGGGAAGGAGGAGAAGGAAAGAGGGAAGGAGGAGAAGGGAAGAAGAAGGAGAAGGAAGAGATGAGGAAGAGAAGGAGAGGAAGAGGAAGCCATGCCGCAGGGAGCTGAGCCCGAGGGGAGGCCACTGCCGCTATCCGTCACCCGACACCACCCACCTTTGTCGTCTCCCCGCTGCTCGCCATGCTGTCCCTCTCTTTGTCCCCGCTGTTTTGCCGTGTGCCCGGCCTTTGAGCCGCCTGTAGGATCTACGCCACTTACCTCACTGCCGCTATCGCGGGCTCGGGATACCGATACCCTGCGCGCCACCGTGGCCATGCCGCCGCCAGGAGGCGGCCCCATGACCGCGTGCATGCGCCCGCTCGCTTGCGCAGCACACCGTACCGCATCGCCCGCGTGCATGCATGCTGCTCACCATGCACGCTTGCATCGCTTGGCCGCCACACGCTGCCCGCGCTGGGCCACAACATCGTGGGCGCGGTCACCGCCACGCCGTGCCACAGCCGTGTGCCACGTGGTTCTCTTCCACGTACCACGTGGAGCTGACGTGTCCAAGGCTCGAGCCCAATAGTGGGTCCACCGTTGATCGGTGGGACTCAGTTGACCATTGACCAGTCAATGTTGACCAGGTCAATGTTGACTGTTGATCGGGTCAACGCTGATGTCATGCTGACGTCAGCAGACACGTGGCGCACTCTTGTGCTGCCACGTGGCACAACCTCATGTTGACACATGTCACCTTTAATAAATGTTTCCCCAAAATATTTTATATAATAAAATAAATCCTTTAATCTTTAAAAATTCATAACAAATTCATTTTAACTTCAAAAAATATGAAACCAAATGCATTAAATTCATAAAATTGAGCCCGTGCTATTTGTAGTTAGCTTGGTGTAATTTGGATCTTCTAAATTTGGCGTTCTTCGAGTTTTTGCCTAGATATAATGCCATTTAATTTACTTTACACCGTATCTCATCCTGTTCAGACCCGAGCTACGACCCAGAAGACTCTCAAGACCCCAACTACGCCGAGAAAGATCCAAACGACTACGGATGAGGTGTCATGTCACTCCCAATCATATAGATCTTATGCATGCTTAGTTGCTACCGTTTTATTTATGTTGCTTGATGTTGATGGATTGCATAGCCAATATTTGTAGCCATGCCTAGATAATTGTTTATCTTGTTTTTCCTTGTTACCTATTTTATGGACTAGCGACAGACCCTAGCTAGTCCACCCACTTATATCCATATACATGCGTTTGAGTTATGGATGGGCATATGCCATGGTTTTGGTGATAGGATTCCTTAAACACTCTCGCGTGTGTTTTAGGTGAGTGTGACTCTATGATGTATTTTGGTGGGAGCGAGCCGTGGTTGGTACTTAGGAGTGCCTTGTCAGGAGAGAGAATTATGGACTCTCTCTATACCCTGTACCTGTGGCAGGTACCTTGTTTGTTACTGAGGAGCAGGTGGCGTACTTGTACATTGCAGGTGCTTCAGCACATACTTGTGGAGTAGAGTGCTTGCTCTTAGCCCCTTAAGGACCGAGTAAGTTTACCACCAGTCACATCATCTATTTTTGTACATACCGCTCACTTACTTTATGGGCGGGGTTCGGTCCGAGACTAGTGGTGGGTAGTGCTCTGGCCAGACTGCACCCCGGCGTGAGTAGGTTTCACAGCTTCAAGGTTCTCACTGGTGACAGCGTGCCCTGTAGCTGAGGACGGTTCCAGACTCGAGGAAACAAGAGAGAGCTATCCACCTACTAGGGCTCCAGCTGTAAGGTGGGGTTTGGACGGATCGCTACCGTTCAGGTTCTATCCATGTGGGTACAGTTGTACAACCTCTACAGAGTATATAAAGCTATAGCTATAGTCCGTGTCCACTGGTTATGGATAGTGCTGTTGACTACCGCTACTTCTGACTAGACTTTGCTTATTCTTCTACCTCCCCTTTTTGAGATAGGCCGGCGTTGCCGTTGAGATGTGAGGGGAGGGAGCTCTCACATTGCTTAGTGTGTTTGGGTGCTGGACGCTTGGGTAAAGAATTCGGTGATTTGTGCCAACTTCCTTGATTAAGGTGTTGACCTCAGAGATGATGTTGCTTTGCTACTTCCTTGATTGCTGCTGCTGCTGCATAAACCTTTAAAGCTGTATATAGGTTTACTCGTGCATATAGTATATTTCCCCCATTTCCTTGGGTTGCCGCTTTTGCGAGTTGATATGGCCTACCCACTTCTTGGGTAGATGGTGGTTTTTCAGGGTCGGAGCCTGACTACAACTTTGACAATGATGGATGGGAAGACTAGGGATGGCCCTTCGCTTGAGTTGCCTCTGGAGATGAAGTTAGCCATAGCTTATGTTTCCGCTACGTAGATGTTTTACCTTTATGATTCAGTTCTAATGGAATTGTACGGGCATGTGACGAAGAGATGTACTCGATACTTATGATATTTGTACTTTGTTGTTGCTCTATATTTCTGTGTTGGTACGGATTTGTACTATCTGAGATAGAGATTCGCACGTGATTGCCTTCTTAGAACTATCACCGAGGTGCGTAGGCTTGAATTCTCAGAAATGGGAATTCAGGTCCGTTTCAAAATCTGTGTTTTATGTCCTCGCTTTTACCATCGAGTTTCAGGGCCGACGATCCCCCATCAACCAATCTACTATCTCGGTATACCCTTCAGTAGGTTGCCTGATGTAAAACATCGACAGTTGCCTTCCAAAAACACCCAAAATAAAGTCCCAAAATATTCATAGAAGGTCGCTGAGCCTTTTTCGTTCCGGTGGCAGGAATATCTTCGTCCTTCCTTTTGCTCGTGGTCCCCATGGCAGGACTATCTCCAGCCCTTCTTCTGCTCCTAGTCCCCATGGCAGGACTATCAGATGCAGCCGGGGTTGCTGTTGCTTGAGCAGTCCCCTTTGCTTTCCCATTCGACAGTTGCAAGAAAAATCACAGCTACCAAATAGATTGAATACCAATCTGGCCTACATGCTGCGAATCAGAGGGAGGGGCGGAGGGGGTGAACTGTACTGGCGGTGCTGTACTACCTTCCTGCGAGGGAGAGGAAGCAGCAGTCGCCGAGGAGCACCCCACGCCCGCGGCACCGAGCAGCAAGGAGCTCACGCCCGCGCGCCGAGCACTCCACGCCCGTGCACCGAGCAGCACCCAGGCGCAGCAGGAGGGGGTGCTGTGCGCATGGGGACGGGCGCTTGGGGAAGCTTAGGGGGCCGGCGGATCAGAGATGCAGAGCCATCACTCTCTTCCTCACCGAGCCACCGATGCCTCATCGTCGATTTGGCTGCTGCAGCGATTAAGGTTTCTGCGATTTGGGGAGGCTGATCATGACGATGGATGTGTGATTTGGGATGGGAAACGATAGCCTGAAATGATTTTCCAATAATCCAGGTGACTGTAGTAGTTTAGGAAGCTCATTTAGCGTGTCCGGTACTATAGGTTATACTAGTATTTAGAAATGGTTAGTATAAAAGCATCCGATGATTTATATTAATTGTATAGTATTAAAAACTTCACCTATAGTTTGGGTAGTATAGAATGAGTAGTATAGGTAATATAAGGGTATTATGGGATACGACACAAACGGTATCGTTGTAATATTTTTTTGACACTAGCACAAAGTTTGCAAGTCCATTTCGTTTGGAATCACGCTTTTTTAATGTAATAATTACTAAATTACCTATAACAATAAACACTTTGATCATCTCGATACTATATACCACTAAGCAGTAGTATAAGCAACCGTGAAAGGGCTTAGTTTAGGAGGTGCAATATTTTTTATCCCTGAGATATAATTTCCCTGCTTTTGGTGCGAGAAGTAATGGTTGGGAATTGGGTACGAGGGAAGAGCCATAGACGTCGTTTGATGCGCTGGACGACTGATGTGGTCCGACATGCACACGGCCGGTGACGTTCAGGAATCAGGATGCCAAATGCTGTGGAACTGTTCTTCACCGCGCAAGAACGAATGGATCCCAGTGCAGCTGTGCGTGGATCCACAATAGCTTACGTAGCCTTGAGCGGTGGCAGGCTTTTCAGTAATTTATAAGAAAACACAGAAAGTGTTGGAGACATGTCACGTGCCGCGCCTCACCTAACCTAATAATGATAAGATAAATCCATCAGCACTTGAGCATCTATCAGGTGATGAGAATTTAGTGCTTGTCTGGGGCATCGGATCTTCACGCCACTAAGACATATATGCGCGTCATCTTTAAGCCACTGAATCTTTGTTTTAGGCACTGATCGAGCCACGCTTGCGCCCCACTGCTCATACGAGCTAGCTCTGAGTGGAAAGATGGCCAACGGTGGTGAGGGTGAGGCAGCTGCGGTGTCACTGCTGGAGAAGAAGCCCGCGGCGGTGTACTTGGAGATGACAACCGAAGAGTGATGCTCGTTCGCTTGAAACGGAGTGCGCTATGGAAGCTTTTACACTCTGCTCAACAAGTGCTCGGAGAGAGCTAGAGTCTGCACTCAAGATGTGCACTACGAGGGCTACATGAGGGGTAGTGTGGACGCTGTGCCCACCGAGGTGAAGCTGACCAGGCCTGCCGACCCCAAGGTGCTTGAGTTCAAGGAGGTTGCGGTGCACGCATTCGAGCTGTCAGTGTCAGAGGCTCACCGAACCTCCCGCCAGGAGGGTCATGCATGAGGTGCATGCGCAGCTCCGTGACAGTTTGGCTCAGACTCCCTACCGCTGCCTGTCGAGGGCTAGCTAGGCCAGCCGAGGGACTTTGAGAGTTCATCCCGTGAGTACTACGAGGACGCTTAAGCTGAGCCCGCCGAGAAGTTTCGCGTGGCTTCCCACTACATCCACGCTTAGAACTTGGCACTGTTCTGGATCCATAGAGAGGTGGAGGTACTTCGCAAGGGTTGGGACAATTGCATTGGTACCAATGCCATACTCGAGGGAAAGATACTGGGACTCGAGTGCTGTCTGACTGACCTAGACCAGATGAACCGTCGCCTGCAGCATGAGGTGGACACAACACTGGACACCTACGACACGAGGGACTCACTAAGGATTGCCACGCTGGAGGTGAGAGTTGTTCGGATAGAGGAGGCATTGAGGACCAGGGATGAGGTGATAGGAGAAGAACGCCTTGCTCAAGGAGAAGGAAGAGCTAACTGATACCTTGGATGCTGCATTGATCGCCAAAAATTGTAGACCTTGAGATACACCTCTTTTGTATGGTGCCTTTGCATGAGTGATATGGAGTCTTATGGATTTTATGGTCCTTGCGCTTCTTATTATCTGAGTGAAATTGTTCGTGTGATTTAAATTATATGTTCCTTTAATAATTCAGTAACCCCCTATCTAATTTCTTTAGAGTAACCATAATGTTGATCACGATCTCATTTGGAACAAATGTCGGGTTTGAGGTGGTCGGGATGGTTGCTACACCATTTCGAGGAGGTGGTGAACGAAGATGGGCCCAACACTAGCAGAGGTCGTGGTTGGCCCAGAGGTCGCACTCCCCACAGTGGACAATGTGGAGGTCGCTGCGGTGGACATTGTGGCAGTGTCCCAAAGATGGAGGTACAGGGAGACACAGATGGCGCTGAGGGAGAAGTCCACCTGGAGGATTAGGAGGAGCAGGAGCAGAACATGAACGCTAGAGGTGCAGGGGACTAGCAGGCACCGCCACTACCCAACCTAGCAGAAGTGATGGCAATCCAGACATGAGTGATGCAGGCCATGGCCAACATTTTGATCTAGCACAACTAGGAGGAAGGACACTGCAGGAACCCTCCAGTTGAGTCTTTGCAGAAGAAAGTTGAAGGATTCACCAAGCTCCGTCCACCCACGTTTGACAACTCAGACAACCCTCTGGATGCAGACGATTGGCTGAGGGAGATCAAGACGAAGCTGGACATGACAAACTGCATGGATGAAGAGTGCATGGTGCTAGCCACCCACTAGCTGATAGGGACTGCATGTGCCTGGTGGGACAACTTCTGTCAATCTCACGCAGACCCAGCAGACATCACGTGGGATGAGTTAACTGAAGCGTTTTGTGACCACCACATTCCTAAGGCAGTCATGGATCGGAAGGCAGATGAGTTCCAAAACTTGAAGATGGGCAACATGAAAGTCCAGCAGTACGCCAACAAGTTTCAGGAACTGATGAGGTATGCACTGGACGACTCCAACACAGAAAAGAAGAAGATGTACTTGTCTGCTCATGACTGTCCTACTCTGCACGCTGTAGTGGGCAAGGCACTCCAAGTGGAGAAGTCGAGACTGGAGTACGAGGAGGTGTGAGGGCACAAGAGGAAGTGCCAGGATCAGTTTGGATGCTCACAGCGATCTTAGAGGCCGAGGACAGGACCCCCACAGTTCCAGCAGCAGAAGCTCTGCAACTATCCTTCTCAGCCGCAGCAGTACAGGAACACCAATGGAGGAAGTGGAAGTTCTAGTACTTGGAAGCCGAGGCCCCAACAGCCTATCGCTTCTGAGGGTTCCAAGTCGATTGTCTGCTACACGTGGTGTCAGCACAAGTACAAGTCATTCGAGTGTTCGCAGAAGACACAGGTCGGATGATAGAGCCACACCAACCAATAATAGATGCTAGCTAAGACACCAGCACCAGGAGGACCCTAGCAAAGGAACCCTCCAAGGACCACACTGCCACCTACCCGAGGGTGCTTGAACCACCTGACCGCCAAGGATGCTGCAACAGCCCCAGACATTGCCCTCGGTGAGTTCCTTGTTGATTCAGTCAAAGCTACAATTTTGTTCAATACCGGTGCTAAGTTTTCTTATGTTTCAACCAAGTTTGTGAAAGATTGGTCTCTCCCCACTAAGCCTCGACCAAGGCCTATTATAACCAGTTCTCCCCTAGGAGAAGTAAGGAGCACCCTAGAGTGCAAGGCAGTTCCGCTGGTGATCGAATAGCAGCAGTTCTTAGCAGATCTTCCAGTATTGAAGTCCTTAGGCATTGATGTGATTTTGGGAATGGATTGGTTAGCCAAACACAAGGGACTGGTCTCGTGTAACCCCCAATTTGTCAGGTTGGAACATCCAAGCGGAGTTCAAGTACAGTTTGAGTCATTATATCCAAAGACAGCCCCTATGCTATGCAACTTGAACCCCAAGACTATCGAAGAAGTAACCATGGTGTGTGAGTACCCGGACATGTTTCCAGAAGAGCTGATGAAACTACCACCAGATCGGGATGTGGAGTTTGTTATTGAGCTTATACCCAGCATAGGATCGGTAGCACAAAGGCCGTACCAGATGTCGGCCGATGAGTTGGATGAACTAAAGAAGCAGTTGAAGAAGTTGCTAGAACAAGGGTTCATTGAACCGAGTGCTTCACCCTGGGGTTTGCTCGTTCTGTTTGTGAGAAAGCAAGTTGGGTCGATGAGGATATGTGTGGATTACCAAACACTCAACTCCATGACCATCAAGAACAAGTACATGTTCCCACGGATTGACGATCTACTTGACTGGCTCAGAAAATCTAAGTACTTCTCCAAGATTGACTTGAGGTCAGGATACCACCAAATGAAGATTCGAGAAAGTGACATATCCTAGACTGCCTCACCACCTGGTATGGATTGTTTGAGTTCACAGTGGTTTCTTTTGTCTCGACCAACGCACCAACGTATTTCATGAACATGATGAACAAGATTTTTATGGAGGAGTTGAATAAGTTTGTGGTAAGATAGGAGAAGAGCACAAGGAGCACCTTTGGATTGTTCTAGAGAGGTTACAACAACACCAATTTTACGCTAAGTTTAGAAAGTGTGAGTTCTGAATAGAGAAAGTTGCCTTCCTAGGGCATGTGTTGTTAGTAAAGGGAGTAGCCGTTGACCCCACTAAGATTGAAGCAATCACAGAGTGGGAGCAGCCTTGCAACGTGATAGAGATCTGGAGTTTCCTTGGATTGGTAGGATACTACTGAAGATTTATCGAGAACTTTTCCAAGAATGACAAGCCCATGACTGAACTGCTGAAGAACAATATTAAGTTTGTGTGGTCAGAAGCTTGCGAGAAGAGCTTACAGGAGCTTAAGTCGAGACTTCCCACCACCTAGTGCTAGCCTTACCGGATATCAAGAAGAACTTTGTGGTGTACTATGACGCTTCCAAGCAAGGATTAGGATGTGTGTTGATGTAGGAAGGAAAGGTCGTGGCCTATGCGTCTAGGCAGTTAAAGAAGCATGAGGAGAACTACCCGACACACGATCTTGAATTGGCAGCCGTTTTGCATGGTCTCAAGATTTGGAGGCACTACCTAATCAGCAACAAGTGTGAGATCTACATAGACCACAAGAGCTTGAAGTACTTCTTCACATAGCCCGAGCTGAACATGAGGCAAAGGAGATGGCTTGAGGTAATCAATGATTACGAGTTGGAGATTCACTACCACCCCGGAAAAGCCAACGCAGTGGCCGATGCTCTGAGCAAGAAAGCCTATTGCAACAAACTGATGTTGAAAGAAGAGCAACCTACCCTGTGTGAAGAGATGGAGAAACTTAAGCTAGAAATCGTTGAGGATGGATAGCTTTGTGAACTACAAGTGACATATGACCTAGAAGATCGAATTAGACAGGTACAAACCCAATGTTCAAAAATTTAGACCCTTCGAGAGCAGATGAAAAGAGGCAAGACAACTGACTATCGAATGGACGACAAGGGTACTGTGTGGCTGAAAGACAAGATTTGTATACCCAAAGGTCAAGCTATACGTGAGTCTATCTTGAAGGAAGCCCACGACTTGAGGTACTCAATTCACCCAGGATGTACCAAGATGTGCCAAGATTTGAAGGAGAGGTTCTGGTGGAAAGATATGAAAGTTGATATAGCCAACCATGTCGCTTGTTGTGACATTTGCAAATAAGTGAACGCTGAGCACCAGAGACCGGCAGGACTGCTTAAACCACTTGAGGTACCGGTTTGGAAGTAGGAAGACATCTCTATGAACTTCATTGTTGGTTTGCCCAGGACTTAGAAGGGAAATGACTCGATTTGGGTGATTGTGGATAGGCTCACCAAGACTGCTCACTTTATACCGGTGAAGTGCAACTACTGAATCGAGAAGCTCGTAGATCTGTACGTGGACAACATCCTGAGGCTACATGGGGCACCTAAGAGTATTGTGTCTGATAGAGGACTGCAGTTTGTTGCCGAGTTTTGGAAGAGCTTTCACAAGGCTATGGGTACTACCTTGGAGTACAGCACAACGTTTCACCCACAGACCGATGAATAGACTGAAAGGGTAAATCAAATCTTGGAGGATATGCTGAGCGCTTGTGTGCTTACCTACAGTACCGACTAGGAGAGCACATTGTCTTTTATCGAGTTTTCCTACAACAACAGATACCAAGCCAGTCTTCAGATGTCACGTTTTGAGGCTCTCTATGGAAGGAAGTGCAGAACACCACTGATGTGGTCCGAGGTTGGTGAAAGGACTCTCTTCGGGCCACCAACTATTAAAGAGGCTGAAGAGAATGTGAGTAAGGTCAGAGAGAACCTAAAGATTGCTCAGAATCGCTAGAAGAGCTACGCAGACAAGAGGAGGAGAGACTTATCGTTTGAAGTTGGATATCATGTTTACCTCAAAGTCTCACTGCTCCATGGAACCAAGAGGTTTCTAATCTAGGGAAAGCTTGCACTAAGATTTGTAGGCTCCTACCAGGTGGTTAAGCGAATTGGAGATATTGCTTACAAGGTTGCCTTACCGGAAAGCATGGCTGGGCACACCCGGTGTTTCATATATCATAGTTGAGGAAGTGCCTGAGATTTCCCAAGGAGGAGGTTCATACCGAAGCTTTAGACCTACAAGACACTTTGGTGTATGCAGAACACCCAGTCAAGATCTTGGCTCACGCGGAGGAGGACATCAGTTCCTAACTGTAAGGTTCTCTGGAGCAACCACACTGAGAGAGAGAGGCAACTTGGGAGAAGGAGTCTGCTCCACTGAGAGAGGCAACTTGGAAAAAGGAGTCTGATCTGAAGGAGGAGTTTCCGCACTTGTTTGAGGAGGAGGTCGAAGCTTAATCTCGAGGACGAGATTCCCATAGGGGGGAGACTATAATATTCCAAAAATTTGTAATATTTTTTTGACACTAGCACAAAGTTTGCAAGTCCATTTCGTTTGGAATCACGCTTTTTTAATGTAATAATTACTAAATTACCTATAACAATAAACGCTTCGATCATCTCGATACTATATACCACTAAGCAGTAGTATAAGCCACCGTGAAAGGGCTCAGATTAGGAGGTGCAATATTTTTTATCCCTGAGATATAATTTCCCTGCTTTTGGTGCGAGAAGTAGTGGTTGGGAATTGGGTACGAGGGAAAACGTCGTTTGATGCGCTGGACGACAGATGTGATCTGACATGCACACGGCCGGTGACGTTCAGGAATCAGGATGCCAAATGCTGTGGAACTGTTCTTCACCACGCAAGAACGAATGGATCCCTGTGCAGTTGTGCGTGCATCCACAATAGCTTACGTAGCCTTGAGCGGTGGCAGGCTTTTCAGTAATTTATAAGAAAACACAAAAGGTTTTGGAGACGTGTCACGTGCCGCGCCTCACCTAACCTAATAATGATAAGATAAATCCATCAGCACCCGAGCATCTATCAGGTAATTAATGAGTATTTAGTGCTTGTCTGGGGCATCTGGTCCTCACCCCATTAACACATATATGCGCGTCATCTTTAAGCCACTGAATCTTTGTTTTAGGCTCTGATCGAGCCACGCTTGCGCCCCACTGCTCATACGAGCTAGCTCTGAGTGGAAAGATGGCCAACGGTGGTGAGGGTGAGGCAGCTGCGGTGCCGCTGCTGGAGAAGAAGCCCGCGGCGGTGTACTTCGATGGCTGCCCCGGGTGCGCCGTCGACCGGAGGAAGGCGGAGAGTAGGGGCATCCCGTTCAAGCTCTTCTTCCTCATCTGGTTCATCAATCTCGTCTCAAGTACGTGCATGAATAGCATCTCCTCAAATGCCAATACTGCACTGCATATGGCTATCTAATGGCGGCATGCCGCGTTTTAATTCGTAATTGCTCCAGCTATTCTGCCAGCAGCCCAGGGCTGCTAGTTATTCCTCGCCTATTGGATCTGTTGTTGTATTCATCACTGCTGAATAAGAATTTTGTTTTGGGGAACAAATATGTTACCAATTCATCGATAAATAGTTTAGCATCAACACAGTTGTCCAGAACAGAAGAAATTTGAGTAGAAAAAATGGTCAAAGGAACTCATTAAAAAAACTATTCCTACTTCAGAAAAATGCTGTCGTATCTCTGTTGCTTATTTATTGTACTGGTCCTTATATCACAAAAAATGCTGCGGCCTCCATTGCTCCATTTATTTATGCGTTTATTATTACTCTAAAGTATTGATTTCTGACTATCTATCTTTTGTCTATATTTTAGGTTTGCCCATATTATCAATATATCCCTTCTTGTACTTCATGGTATGTTATTTTAGAAGGATAAATGACTTAAACGATTCCTTTCACATTTTATATCCTTTTGGATGCTTTTCTTTGAACCAACGAAGTGACTGTTGCACCGCATTACATATTCACATGGCATGTATGTCAGTCCCATTTTTTAGCTATGCAAACGTGGCGCTCCCTAAATAAGGTGTGATTTGCATCTCAACAACAGATAAGAGACTTGCATATTGCCAAAAAAGTGGAAGACATTGGGTTTTACGCAGGTTTGGTAGGTAAGAACATCCAAATCATCAAAATGTTTGATGTTCTAAAATATATAAATTTACAAAAAAGTTATTTTTGCAAATGCGAGTTTTGTCACAGTGACATAATCTGATCTTGGCAGGAGCTTCGTACATGCTAGGTAGGGCTTTAACGTCCATCTTTTGGGGGTTTGTAGCAGATCGTATTGGGAGGAAGCCAGTTATTGTGTTTGGAATTGTCTCCGCGTCAGTATTTCTGTTCTTTGGTTACATCTGATTGAATAAGCTAAACATAAGGCCTGCCTCTGACGATTTGTGGCCTTTTATATATTCATAGGTTTGTGTTCAATACTCTGTTTGGACTAAGTATGCGATTTTGGATGGCACTAGCTACACGATTTCTTCTTGGTTCTTTGAATGGCTTACTTGGGCCAATGAGGGTATGGCTACTGAATTATTTAAATAGAAGGCCGGATTGGGGTTTACTTACCCACAACAGCTATAAGTAACATGACAACTAATCTTTACAGGCCTATGCTGTTGAAGTTTGTCGACCAGAGCATCATGCCTTTGCATTATCACTAGTAAATTACAAATATTATACCAACACGGTTTTCACTACTTCTTTAACACAACAATTCACCTCATGTCATTTACTTTCTATGTTTTATTAGGTTAGCACATCATGGGCAATGGGTTTGGTTATTGGACCAGCTATTGGTGGATATCTTTCGCAGGTGCAATTAAATTTGTAGCAGTTTTGGAAGTTACATGTATCATTTATTTATGCATCAATGTGATTGCGTAACTTTTCCTTAATTTGGTAGCCAACGGAAAAGTATCCAATGTTTTTTCCTGCCAACTCGTTCTTTGGAAGGTACGTACATTTAATTTCGTATTAACTAACACAATCGGCTTTGAGCTTACTAATTCTTCTTAATCCTTTTATAGGTTCCCATATTTCTTGCCATGTTTATGCATATCTGTCTTCTGCTTTGTTATTCTATTAAGCAGCATATGGCTCCCGGTAAGTGCAAATAATAAGTATTCTTGTTATTGTCAATGCAACTTCGGTTATCTGATTTTTATTACTTTATCACTTAACACATAGATAAATATATAGAGTGGAGAAGGTAAGTCACAAATTGGTATAAACTGATTTCACAGGAATGTTCACATTCCTTTTCAACACAAGAACAGAGAGCAAATGGATCCTTCTCTCAAGGACAACGGAAGGGCATAATGAAGAAAATATTAGCATAGCTAAAATCATTTGCAAAATGGTAATGAAGTTTAGGCAACCATGGTACACACCTAAGGCCAACCAGAGAGAATACATTTGTCAATTTTTCATCAATCTGCGCGAAACTCCTGAGTTAAATGGAACCTTAAGATTGGAGAAAAAAATCCATATTATGATTGAATTTGCTTCCTCAATGTATACATGAGCATTGTAACATGTAAAAGCTTATAAACAAGTTCATCAGTGTGGGTTAATTTCGAAGCAGATCGATTTGAACTGAAATGAGAAGTTAAGAGCGTCTCCATCTATTAACAACTGTCACATTGGTCTATAGATTGTAGAAATAGGTATGTTCTTGTGAAGTTTCCATATAAAAATGGCATTAATATAGATGTGTATCTTTTCTGTACTGAATTTATAATATTATTTTCTGTACACACTTGTATATATTCTTTTCAGATCAGTTGATTTATCGATTAGTGTATATACATCAGATTATTTCATTAAGCATGTCTTACAAAACATTTCAGGAGACACTTCATAAACATAAACCTGTTGAAAAGAAGGATCAAGAAAATCAATGTATCATTGAGCATTTGGCTGCTGATTCTGAAGAATTTGTTGAGCAGAACACTAGTTCAGCTACAAATAAGAGCTTACTTAAGAATTGGCCACTGATGTCATCTATTATTCTCTATTGCATTGCCTGCTTTGATGATATGGCTTACTCAGAGGTACTCTTTTGTCTCTTTCAAAAAAGTTCACTGTTAACTGCTTGATTAATGAAAATAGCTTCCTTAAGTTCAGCAGGTCTAAAATATTATTTAAGCATATGACTTAAGTATGTACTTTGAGATATATGAACATGGTATTACCTAATTAGCATATTTTAATTCAAATGTGATAAAATCACAAACATTTATACACGATAAATTTCCATTGAGAAATATAGAATAGACTTGTGGATTTATTTTAAGAAGGTTCAATTGAAAGTTGGAAAACTTATTGGTAACCACAGGTGACGAACACATTTTGATGGATGTAACGAAATATCTTTTATCTAACTGTGTGTCAAGAATGTTTTAAACAAACTTTTCCTTATACACAACTGTGTTAAGTTATATAACGCATACATCAGTAGTTTCTAATAATTAACTTATTACCAAAGCAGTTTTGAGATATTGTCTATTAGTTTGACTTATTATGGAGGGGTGAGATTGAGTTCAAGAACACATAATTAAATGTTAACCCTGTATCAAACTCAAACACTCATGTGAGACATCATGATTGTCAACGTTAAGTCGTCGATACCATGATAGAAAACATTTCTTTCACAGTTTCCTAAATGAATCTGAAGAACACCAAAGTGGCAGTGGACCTACTCGCTCCCCAGGTACTGTGTCTCTGAAAGCAAGATGGGTCATGTCGCTGAGACTGATGACTCCGATTTGACTTTGGTACCAACACTATGGTGATCTACTCCCTCTGTTCCAAATTGTAGGTTGTTTTAGCTTTTTTAGTTCATAGATATAGTGTATATCTAGGTGCATAATAATATTTATGAACCTAAAAAAGTCAAAACGACCTACGATTTGGAACGGAGGGAACGGAGGGAGTATAAAGGAAGGATGCCCCGCAAGCTAAGTAGTCACAATAGTGCAACATAGCAGGCTTGGACGGCTTGCAAACACATGAACATTATGTAGTATAATATAATGCACTCACTGCCCAATTGCATATGAATTTGTGTGCAAAAGATGATATGTACAACTAAAAGTGTTTGTTCTGATATGTGAACAATCAAGCCCTCAAATAAGACATAAAATGCTTGTCTAAGAGGCTAAATAGATTATATCTGTAGTATAGGCATCAACAAAATCTAGAAAATTGGTAAAAGGAGAGGGTCTATTGTATGAGGTCTAGAGTTCAAGTATCGTCGGTCACATGAAAAAAACGGTCAGCTTATAGCAATGTATGGCATTTGGACATGTGATGAGATCGAAGTTGTGTAATATCAGCCTGGACTCCTAGGGTGAACATCCCGCATCCATAATCAACCTATAGCCTAGCGCCACATGATGCAAACCCACACACACATATCACATCCATGTACGCTCACTAATTGCATTGTCTGGTTATTGATGCTTTATTTCAAACACTAGGATTTAAATTGGCACCAACCTGTTTAAAGACATGGGCAACTAATCCCAAACTAACATATGGTACACATGGGAAATCACCACTGCCCACTGATCACAATGATAAGTTCATTTTCTTGATTTCTTGAAGATTTGTTCTGTTTTATGTTATCAAGTTCCTTTTTGAACTTTGTCCAATTAGTTGGTTTCCTCATAGTCATCCAAGATAATTTGAAATTACTTTCAGATATTTCCTCTATGGGCTGAAAGCGACAGAAGCTATGGTGGACTTAGTCTGTCATCCGAGGATGTTGGTCAAGTACTTACAATTACAGGTATAAACATAATTGACAACAATATACTTGTTGCTAAATAGTACCCATCTTCACCAAAATTCTCGTTTTGTTACCCAGCCTCATGAGATGCATAGTAAAGCCAGTTTTTCCTAAACTATTGAAAGAAACAAAAATGAATCCAATAGTTTCCTAGGTAGGAATAACGGGTACATTTGGATCCTTTTGCTGCACAAGCCTTGCCGAGCAAGAAGTTGGATAGAGGAATACTTTTGGTTATTAGTGGCCTTGCCTCCCCTGTGCTGGCCAAGTTTTTCTTAGCTTCCATGGGCAAGCGAATTCGGCTTGCCTATGCTGGCAACGTAAGCTTGCTCAGGCTAGTGAGGTGAGGCAAGTCTCTCTCAGGCTCCAAACATGCCCAACGTATTGGTTGGCAAGTTTTTAGAGTGTCCCAAACTAGTGCAAGGTTTATGATTAAATGGAGACATGTACATGCTTGTCAAATGGTCATGTAATACAATACACATTTATCAAGTTTCCAACTTTTATTTTGTAGGGGCAAGCCTTCTTTTGTATCAAACATTTATTTATCCTTATAAGGTTAAAGTTCTTGGACCAATCAATGCTTCCCGTGCTATGGCTGTGAGTACAAGTTCCCATAACTTTTTAATACATGTTTAAGTTTCACTCAAAAAAAGTCACATACTTTCAATTCTACAGATTTTATCCATGATGCTTCTATTTACATATCCATCTATGACACATCTCCCAAGACCATGGTTATTAATTGTTCTAAATATTTCATCAGCGCTAAAAGCAAATTTGGTGGTGAGTACCCTCATAACCACAAGTTATGTCTTTTCATGCTTGAAACATCTTGCAGATTATTCACTTTGACACATCTGTCCTTTTTTATAGCTTCACTTTACATTATAAGTATACAAAAAAATTCCAATCAAGTAAAATTAATTTGTTTTTTGTTGTTGTTGCTAATAGTATTAATATGCATATTGAAACAATGTTTCATGGTTACGATTTTCTACAAGAGAATTACCTATTTTCATGATGAGGGTTCCTGCTATCGCGTTTCCCCTGATGTATATTAGCATATTAGATTCTATATTTTTTAATTTGATCTCTTTGAGATAACACAAATGCATGCATGAATTGTTCAGTATAATACTAACATCATCCTTTGATGTATACGTATCAGACTACTGTGGTCACATCCTCTGTAATTCTTCAGAATAATTCTGTGGTATGTGGGCCTTCAGATTCTTTATGAAATGCACCATCCTTTTTTATGCAGTTTTTTAATAAAATTCCTATTTAAAAACAGCGTCAAGATCAAAGAGGTATTGCAAATGGCTTAGCAAACACAATGATGTCATTTTCCAAAGCACTCGCTCCAGCAGGAGCTGGTATTGTGTAAGTACAAATAGTTAATCGAATTTCTATTAGATTAAAATTTAAATTCAGCTCTAGACTTTCATGATGGCATTATTTTTTCTTTCAACACTTTATAAATGTAATTTATTTCTATTTTCATGTTCCAATTTTGAACATTATAACACTGGTCAGTACTCTGAATTCTGAAATAATCTAATATTGTGATATCCCCTTTTACTAGGTAGCATAGTTTTCCAAGAATGTTTTCAAATGTAACTTTGTACTAGATATATCCCCTTATACAATTACGATCATTACAGAATTATTAAATCTACTTATAGATGTAGTGTTGGGTATTCATTTGGTGATCATAAGAATTTTATTACATAGTAACTATAGGTTATTTTTGAACCAGATGGATGTTAAAATAGTTTTTTGGTTAATAATGACTAAATTGTTGAGTCACAAAGACCTTCACTCCTTCAGTCGTTCACATCATAGTGATATGTTCATTCAGGTTTTCCTGGGCACAAAAACATCAGCATTCCTTCTTCTTTCCAGGTAAATATGTATAGTAATATCATGGTAAATGCCTTTTTTAGAAAAAAAACTTACTCATTTGATCCTTTCACTTATTTGGTATACAGGTGACCAAATGGTGTTCCTCTTTTTGGGCATTGTGGTGTTTATCGAATTCATTTGGACATTCAAACCATTACTAGTTGTGCCAGATCAATTTTGTTCAACTTGACCTCCTGTTCATAATATTGAGCATTAGGGGTCCAATATGAGACGGGAATATCATATTCACAAGGAGCAGTGTCAGATATAAATTGAAAGCTATGGAAAATTGATGCTCTGTTGTGAAGATTGAAAATAATTTACTGCGTGAATTAGCACATCCTGGACTGGATCCATAGTATAATCTCTGATGGTTTTGCAGTAGCCAACTAGGCTGCTGACTGTTTCCTCAAAAAAAAACTAGGCTGCTGATTGGAAACAATTATATAAACAAATACAATATTTGTTATACTCCCTCCATTTCAAATTGTAGGTTTGGATTTTCTGTATCCATCTAGACATACACTATATTTATGTGCATAGCAGCTATGCACGTAAAAAACCAAAACGACCTACAATTTGTAACGGAGGGAGTATTTTCCTGTTTGACATCAGCTTTTTTGCTGGGTGTAGTACCCAATACCTCGATCTGATGCATGTTTATGTTGCACTTGCTAATAACTTATTTATAATCTTTCCGTGCATGCTTTGACTGTTTATAGACGGTTCCAGGTGGGTTTATGGGCGGATGAAAGTTAAAAGGGGTAGAAATGGTCCTCTCTTAAAAATATAGATAGAGTAGAGGAGATGTAGAGGTAGAGATTAGCCAACAGCATATACACATCCTTAACTAAAGTACTACTCCCTCCGTTTTAAATTGCAGGTTGTTTGGCTTTTTTAAGTTCATATATGTTTGTACACATCTAGACATTCACTATATTTAGGTGCATAGAAAAACCACGTACATACAAAAGCCAAAACGAGGTACAATTTGGGATGGAGTACTATTCAAAATAATATTTTTTAGTTTATTATTTCCATACCACAGTAAAGGCACCGGTGGAAAATGCACCTTTAGTCCTGAATGGTAAGGGACATAGATCCTGAAAATGCACCTTTATTATTTCCACACCACAGTAAAGTCTTGATTTGATCTTCTTCCTTGAGAGCTATCTAGTGATATCCCGAGTAGCAATCAAGAAAACAGAGTACGGCGCATCCAACTGTTGAGTCGATGACTTAATCAATCCTAGGGAGCCCGAAGGGATCCTTTGGATAGTGCTTGTTGAGGTCTGTGTAGTCGACACACATCCTCCACTCATTGTTGTTTTTCTTCCACACCAAGACGGGATTGGCTAGCCACTCTGGATGATAGACTTCCTTTATGAAGCCAGCCGCGAGTAGTTTAGCCAACTCCTTTTTGATTCCTTCTCTTCTGTCTTGGATGAATCGAAGTAGTCATTGTCATTTTGGCGTAGCTTTGGGATCCACATTTAGTGAGTGCTCGATCAACTCAATGGGCACCCCCAGCATATCTGATGGCTCCCATGCGAAGATGTCTCGGTTGGACTAGAGGAAGCTGACAGCGCGGCTTCCTATTTAGGATCCAGCCCTGAGCTAATCAGAGCTATCTTGGAGCTATAACCAGTTTCAAGGTCAATAGCTTTGATATCGACTTCACTTGCCGGCTTGACTTTGGTTGCCCTTGACTTCTTTTTTGACATTTCGAGTTCTAACGGGGACAGTTTCTTTCAAGCGGTGAAGACTTCCATCATCGAATTTGGCACTTGAGTAGTCACTGCCAACTCCACGACTTCTGTGTCACAGTCGTATGATCTCTTTAAGTCTCCGTGCAGGGAGAGTACTCCCTTCAGTCCCGGCATTTTGAGTACTAGGTACACATAATGCGGGATGGCCATGAATTTGGCCAAGGTGGGTCTTCCGAGGTTAGCGTGATAGGAAGTTTCAAAATTAGCCTCCTCTAACTGGATGTACTCTATCCGGTAGTGTTCTTTGGTCCTCAAGGTAACTGGCAAAAGCACCTAACCAAGGGGTACAGCCGCATTGCTTGGGACAATCCCATAGAATGAAGAGTTCATCGGGGTGAGCATATCTGTAACGTCGAGGCCCATCTTCCTCAGTGTCCTTGCGAAGAGTACGTTGAGACCACTACCGCCATCGATGAGTACTTTAGTGAGTCTAGAGCCTGCGACTACTGGGTCCAAGACGAGAGGGTAGCATCCTGGATCTGAGAAACTAGTCCATTGATCCTTTTTGGAGAAGGTGATTGGCACCTTGGACCACTTGAGGAACGTAGGTGTTGCTGGTTCATTGGACATCATCTCTCGGAGGGCTAGTTTTTGCCATCGCTTAGTAGCAATACCACGTGTGCCACCGAAGATGACGTTGACGGTGTTGGACGG
This sequence comes from Setaria italica, assembly GCF_000263155.2. Taxonomy (NCBI): domain Eukaryota; kingdom Viridiplantae; phylum Streptophyta; class Magnoliopsida; order Poales; family Poaceae; genus Setaria; species Setaria italica. The sequence goes on from NC_028457.1 coordinate 7,292,603, forward strand.
GTTCTGGAATTTGCCATTGTCACCATCGTCTTCGTCTTCCTTGGACTTGCCCTTGTCCATTGTTCCAGAAGGTTCTGGGAGATCTTTCATGATGCTGCGCTGACTATAGCAATCCATCGCAGAGTGCTAATGGTGCGGGTGCCACGGGCACTGCTTCTATAGGAGCTCGCTGAACGGAGTCCTTTCTTGATTCCTGCCACCTTTTTTGGAAGACTGGGACATTGCCATGATGGTATTGTCTGGCTTCCTCTTGCGATTCTAACTACCCGACTAGTTATTTCGGTTGTCATTATTTGGGCGATCGTTGCGGTTCTTGTCGTTGTGTTGGCCACTACTCTGATTCTTGTTGTTATGACCCTTGTTGCGACTAGAATCGAGCCTCTCGATATCTTTATCTTCTTCATTCGCCCAGGCTTGTATCATGGTCTTAAGGGACATGATATCTTCAGGGCGTCTCCTGCCAAAATATTGGAACATCCAACGATCATAGAGATTGTTATGGAAACATTCTATGGCGTCACACTCTGTGATGTCCATTATAGTGGCTTTCTTGTCAGAGAAACGGTGTAGATAACTACGCAAGGTCTCGCCTTTTTGCTACTTCACTTGAGACAAGTTGATCTTGTTGCAAGGACGCTGCATTGCCCCTGAGAAGTTGTTTGTGAACACCACTTTGAGGTCCTTCCACGTGTCAATGGAGTTCTTGTCTAATGATTTGAACCATATGAGGGGTGCTGCCTCCATGCAGATGGGGAAGTAGATGACCCTGGTGTCATCATTTCCTCATGCCGCCTGTACTGACAGTGAGTAGCACCACAGCTATTGGACTAGATCCTGCTTGTCGTCGTACATGGTGATACCCGGAGGTTTGAACTTGTTAGATAGAACCATCTTTCGTACTTGTTTTGAGAAGGTGGGGAACCCGTTAGAATCTTCTCGCTGGTACTCGACTTCTTGCTTGCGCTCGTGGTGGCGTCCATCAATAACTGTACGGGAATCGCGATTGGCATTGATCTTTTGACAGAGGTGACGTACTGGGCATTTAGGCTCTAGCCCACGGTGGCCACGTCCTCCCAAGGGTTCCGCCCGACTACCCTCTGCTCTGACTTGGCATGGTCTGGACCCTCAATTCGACTTAGTCGCCTATGGCTACTGCCATGCTGAGATGAGGTGTGTCGAACCAAATGTATCGGTCTTTGTTGATCGAGTTGCTTGTACGCGCGTTCTGCCATCTGAGCTAGTTGCCTAGTGTATTTGGTTTGTGGCATTGCCCGAGTAATCAGATCAATGGATGCGAAAGTAGCGAGATGAGTATGATGGTGACGCGTTTGAACTGCTTCAAACGCGTGATCCAAGTTCATGATTTGTAGGTCAGTTGCAAGGCGGCGGCGGTGCTCTACCCTTGCAGCGTTTCTTGCTCACTGTCAATTCCTTTTGAGCCTCAGTTTCTTCTACTTCTACGTTGGCGGTGAGCTCATCCTACGAGACGTCATCTGGGCGACATTTGCGTCGCGGATTCCTTTCTGGTTGTTCTTCATCTTTGTATTCTTGCGCAACAACAAGGGCGAAGAGTTCCTGTCCGGAGAATAGCTTCCCGAACTTGACGTGATGACCTCTGTGGAGCCGTCTTCTTCATAGATGGTCGATAGAGGGGTACCCTCCTGGTACGGGAGGGTGCCAAGGTAGGCTACAAGGCATGACTTGTTGTCTTTAGCAAGAGCAGGTCCTATTGTGGATCCAATAATGGAGTCACCTTGTCCGGATCCGGGTAGTAGTCAAGGTCCTCGATCAAATCTGTGTTGAATTGTGATCTGGACAGGGTGGTCTGTTAGACAGCACTCGCGTTTCAGAGTCTGACCAGGAATCGACTTGGGTTGTAGACCGATTCGCATGATGGCTTGAGTGTCGGCTCGTGAAAACTAATCCGACTAGCGAGAGAAGTCGAGTTGTACTTGGATTCATCCCTACCAACCTCTAACGAGGTTAGAAATTGAAAATTCGCCGAATTTTTTGACGAGATCCTCCAAAGCTTGGCGCTGAAGGTTGATGCCATGCGGCTTCTTCTCCAGGGTCAGCGCAATGTGGCGATGGAAGTTTCTCGCGCCGTTTGCGATGCAAACCCTAGAGTCAAAGATGGATGTCGTGCCCGCATCGAACACAACGGTGGACTTGATGGTGACTTGGGCCATCGAGTTTGCCGGTGGATTCTCAGCGACATCCCCTACCTAGGGCGCCAACTGTCGGTGTTTAGACCCGGCAACCTACCGAATGGGTGCCCAAGGTAGTGTTTAGTACATGGGGCTCGCCGAGATCAGGGACTCGAAGGTGAACTCAAACACACAATTTAGATAGGTTCGGGCTGCTAGATTGCATAATGCTCTACGTCCTGTGTGTTGGTTTAGTATTAGATTGAACTTGCTTTGGAGGGAGTCCCAACTCGCCTTATATTGCCAGGTGTAGGGTTACAGGTCAATTATTTACAAGAATACTAGTCGGATTTGACTAGCGAATCCTACTCTGATTGCTATGAGTAGTTTCCTAATCCTCGACTAGTTTTTATCTTGCCACGGAGACCACACCGTCTTGCACCGTAGTGTCCATGCCTGACACGTATTGGTGTACAGCTCTGTATCTAAGATTGTCCAAACCTTCTAGTGGGCCTGTAGATCTATGGACGATAGGGACCATGGCCGTCAATTCATCTTTTGAACCTGAGACATCTGCTGGTCTTGCCATGGTTCCTCATGCAAGTGCGGATGCTGATATTGGCAAAGCCAGCAGTACTCTGGTAACATCCAGTTGATCAATGATCCGCTGCTGAACTTGAAGATGATAGACAGTATGATGGAGCTGCACCGTCATCTTGGTAATTAAGTAAGGTGAGTTGAGATTGTGTTGCTTTGCTGTCGCAATATTTGCTAACTTGTACCCGGGTGACAATGCGAGTACTAATTTTTGGGTTCCAGGACCTTATCAATCACTCCCGCCACAAGTCAGAGATGCTCAAGGGGTATGGTGATACCATACTTCGTGCTAAAGCTTTGGAGAAAGAGTGAGAAAGAGCTTGCAAAAGAAAAATTGTACATCTCCTGCTTGATGATGAAGCATGACAGCTCGATGGCGGCCTTTCGGAATCGGATTCAAGATCTGGAGGATGAGAAGGAGCGTCTTGTTGCTCGCAATAAGTCTCTCAATCATAAAATTGAAGGTAGTCTCTTCTCCTTTGATGTTCATCGACTACTGATTGTATGTTGATTCTTATTAACCCCATGCTGATGTTGCGCAAAATATAAGAAATTGGAGCCAGAGCTTCAAGCGTCAATCACCCATTGGAAAAATGTCTTCTATTGGGTGACAGGTCAACATGACAAGCTGGTGTTTCATGTTGAAAAGTTGGAGCATGATCTGGAGAAGGAGACGCAGATGCGCGAGGATGGTGAGGTTGATCTGTTCAATGCCATGAAGACCATCCAAGAGCGTGAAGCTGAGCTGGAAGCTGCCAAACTTGCTCTAAAGGAGATATCTGAAGCGACCCAACCAATAGCGAACATGGTGGAGCCGCCAGTTGAAGGTGTAGAGCTCCGTCCGCTATTCGATGTACTCAAGGACGTGTGAGGGAAATTCACCAGCTACATTCAAAAGATGACGAAGTCTGTCTCCAAGCAACTACTGAGCTTCATCAAGTCTTTCAATCCTCAAGTTGATCTAGCTCCTGTTGGGAAAGGTATAGTGGAGGACTGCTCTGACGAACTCTTTAAGTAGTTCATGCGAGAGACAGACCACATTGTAGAAGAATTAGCCAATTATTTGGTCCTTGAGTAGTTCTGTATTCAAGCAAACATTAGTTCTGTATTGAAAACATGATATGAATGCTTTGTAATATAAATATTTCTAAGTCTTGTTGCAATCTCTGCTACTTTCAACTTGTAGTTTTAGTGCATCCTACAATCTTCCCTGATATTTGCTCATACGGTAGATGTAAGTGTCTACGCACAAGGCTTCTTTGATGAGCCTCATCAGACGCTAGTTGTGAGTCCTCTCGTTATGTGTTCCTTTGTTGCAGTGCACAAGTACTCAAGCTACTTGGGTTGTAGACTTCTTTCAATAGAGGTCCGTTCAGGGTCTTATGTACAGAGCCTGTCCCACGTCCTCAATGGGTTCGCTTTGACGTTCGCTTGAAGATTCCTAAAACTTTGTAAACTTATTTTTACAAGCCGCGACTGGATAGACTTGTTCGATGAGGTAACTAACTCATGAAGTTTACTGTAGAGTTGCTTTGCAAGACGCAAATGGACGATGTTGTCCAGTGAGTTGAATAACTCATTAGAATTTTGCAGACCTACTATTACAAGCCGTACTTGGGCAATTTTGCCTAGGGAGCTGAATAGCTCATTGTAGTTGTGTAGACTTGTTAGTACAAGCCGCGATAAGGCAGAATAAGTAGTCAAATTATGACGAAAATATGACTGCTTTATTAAATTGTAAATCTACAGATAGGGTCGGTGGTCGATTAACATGAATATGCAATTCTAAATTAGGGAAAAAATCGACAGAGTTGCTCGATGTTCCACAAGTTGTTGACCTCTTCACCTGAGGGGTGATGTAATCAATATGATCCAGATCCAGTGACCTTGGAGATGAAAAAGGGCCCCTCCCATGCTGAGTTGAGCTTGTGCAGCCCTTTGGTGTCTTGAACACGAAAAAGGACCATGTCGCCTATGTTGAACGATCATTCTTTGAGGTTTCAATCATAGTAGCGGCGAAGGCCTTTGAGGTATCTTACGGACTGGACGAGTGCTGCGAAGCGAGCTTCTTCGAGGCTATCAATATCTAGACACCTTGTTTCCTCTGCTACGCCTTCGTCGTACTGCTGTCGGCAGGTAAGATAGCAACAGATCCGTAGACCAAGAAGTAGGACGATTGCCCTGTAGGCTTGCACGGCTTGGTACGAAGCCCCCAGAGGACATTGGGTAGTTCTTTGAGCCACTTGCCTCCTTTCATGTTTTTGATAACGTGCATCCATTTCATGAGAGCTTTTAGTACCATCCCATTAGCGCGCTCAACCTGTCCATTGGCTCGTGGATGAGCGATAGAGACATACCGGACATCGATCCCACTATTCTCGTAGTATTCCCATAACCCATGGTTGTCAAACCCAAGTTTGTGATTATGCGACTAGGGAAGCTGTAGTGATGAACAAGCTCGTCGAGTAAGTCAAGTACTTTGTTTGCTTTAGGGCAGGTAACTGGCTTCACCTCGATCCACTTGGTAAACTTGTCAATGGCCACTAGAACTCGGTTGAATCCTCCAAGCGCGGTGGGCAGTGGGCCAATCATGTGTAGCCCCTAGCACACGAAGGGACAAGAGGGTGGTATTGTGATCAACTTGTAGGTAGAGACGTGCTGCCGCTTGGTGAAGAATTGGTACCCTTGGCATCGGTGGACTAGTTTCTCAGTGTCACTGAGAGCTGTACACCAATATAACCCTGATCTAAAAGTTTTACCCACGATTGTGTGTGAGGACGCATGGTTGTCGCAAATGCCTTTGTGGATCTCTTTCAGTATGTCCTTGTCGTCTTGCTGTGAGACGCACTTCATGAGTACTCCTGACGATGCGCCTCTTTTGTAGAGCTTGTCTCCGACTAGAACATAGTTCTTGCTGCATTGTAAGACTTACTCTGCCTCTGTCTTGTCTGACGGTAACTTGTACTCTTTGATGTAGTCGATGAAGAGGACTCTCTAGTCTACGTCAATCATCATGACCTCCTGATCTAGTGTAGTAGGACCTTGATCAGTGGTTGTTGATGGTGCCGGCTGCGTTATGGATGGCTTGTGTAGCTCATGGATGAAAACCCCTGCTAGAAATTGAGCACAAGTAGATCCAAGCTTGGATAGCACGTCCGTGGCAACGTTGTTGTCACGAACTACATGGTGGAACTCGAAATTAGAGAATTTCTTCTCTAGCTTGCATACTTCTAAGCAATACACATCCATGTTCTCCTTATGGCAGTCCCACTTGTTATTTATTTGATTGATCACCACCAGTGAGTCGCCATAGACAAGCAATCGCTTTATTCCTAGCGAGAGTGGCGGAGCCCGTGCAGATCGAAGCACCTTGTATTCAGCTTGGTTGTTGGACACTTCCCAGAAGACTTGGAGGACGTACTTGAGTTGTTCGCCCTTGGAAGATATCAAGAATACTCCTACACCAGCACCCTCGAGCTTGAGTGATCCATTGAAATACATGACCCAATGCTCTAGACGCTCCGCTGGCATTGGTAGTTGATTCTCCTGCCACTCTACCAAGTAATTGACTAGGGCCTGGGACTTGATTGCAGTCTTTCATTTGAATTCTAGGGACAATGCTCCGAGTTCTACTGCCCACTTGGATATTTTTCCTGTTGCATCCCGATTGTAGAGAATTTAAACCAGAGGATGTCGGTGACAATAGAGATCTTGTGCTCATGGAAGTAAAGTTGCAACTTGCGTGAGGTGAGTAGTATAGCATACAACAGCCTCTGGATCGGTGGACCTGGTCTTGGAATCTGACAATACCTCGCTTACAAAGTAGATAGGCCTTTGTAATTTGAATACATGTCCTGATTCCGGTCTTTCAACCACAATCGCCATGCTGACATCGTGAGTAGTTGGGGCGATGTATAGCAGCAAGTCTTCATTGAGGTTTGGCATCGTGAGGACCGATGGCTTCGATAGGAAGTCCTTTATTTGTTGTAGGGCTTGATCTACTTCCTCGATCCACTAAAACTTGTCTTGTCGCTTGAGTAGTTTGAAGAAGGGTAGGATCCGTTCTCCAAGTCTTGAGATGAGTCTGTTGAGGGCCACCAAGCATCCAGTCAGCTTCTGGATATCCTTGATTCCTGATGGGGCATGCATGTCGGTGATGGTGGAGATCTTCTCGGGGTTAGCTTAAATGCCTTGGTGACTAATGATGAACTCGAGTAGTTTTCTGGAGGGCACGCCGAAGATGCACTTTGTCAGGTTGAGCTTCCACCGGAACTCTCACAAACTTGCAAAAGTTTCTTTTAGATCCGCAATCACATCTTTAGGATTTTAGGTCTTTATGACCACGTCATCCACGTACGCCCCCATGTTGCGGCGTAGCTGCTTCTTGAAGCACTCCTAGATTGCTTGTTGATAAGTAGCGTCTGCGTTCTTCAACCCGAAAGATATTGTTGTGTAGCAAAAAACTTTGTGTGGGGTGATGAACGGGGTCTTGATCAAGTCTTCCTCCTTGAGAGCTATCTGATTATACCCCAAGTAACAATCGAGGAAGTAGAGAAGGGCGCATCCAGCTGTGGAGTCGATGACTTGATCCATCCTAGGGAGTCTGAAGGGATCCTTTGGATAGTGCTTGTTGATGTCTGTGTAGTCGACACACATCCTCCACTCATTGTTATTTTTCTTTCGCACTAGGACGGGATTGGTGAGCCACTCTGGATGATAGACTTCTTTTATGAAGCCCGCCACGAGTAGTTTGGCCAGCTCTTTCTTGATGGCTTCCTTTCTGTCTTGGCCGAATTATTGTAGGCGTTGCCTTTTTAATGTAGCTTTTGGATTCATGATTGAGTGAGTGCTCGATCAACTCCCTGGGCACCCCCAGCATGTCTGCTGGTTTCCATACGAAGATGTCTCGGTTAGCCCAGAGGAAGCTGACGAGCGCGTTTTCCTATTTAGGATCTAGCCCTGTGCCAATAAGGGCTGTTTTGGAGCTATCACTAGTCTCAAGGTCGATGGCTTTGATGTCTACTTCACTTGTTGGCTTGACCTTGGTTGCCCCCGATTTCTTTTTTGGAATCTTGAGCTCTGTCGGGGATAGCTTCTTGGATGCGGTGAAGACTTGCATCATTGAGTTTGGTACTTGGGTAGTTGCTGCTAGCTTCACGACTTCTGTGTCACAGTCATACAACCTCTTCAAGTCTCCGTGCAGGGAGAGTACTCCCTTGGGTCCCGGCATCTTGCGTACTAAGTACACGTAGTGCGGGATGGCCATAAATTTGGCCAATGCTGGTCTTTCGAGGATAGCGTGGTAAAATGTTTCAAAGTCCGCTACCTCGAAGTAGATGTATTATGTTTGTTACTGTTCTTTGGTCCCAAAGGTAATTAGCAAAACCACCTATTCGACATGTACAACTGCGTTGCCCGGGACGATCCCATAGAATGGAGAGTTCGTTGGGGTGAGCATATCGGTGATGACGAGACCCATCTTCTTCAGTGTCTTGGCGAACAGGACATTGAGACCGCTACCACCATCGATGAGTACTTTAGTAGGTCTGGAGCCAGCAACAACGAGGTCCAGGATGAGGTAATACCGTCCTAGGTCTGAGAAACTAGTCCATTAGTCCTTCCTAGAGAAGGTAATTGTCACCTCGGGCCATTTGAGGAACATTGTTGTCGCAGGTTTAATGGACATTATCTCTCAAAGAGTGAGCTTCTGGGACCGCTTAGAAGCAGTACCCGAGGTTCCACCGAAGATGATGTTGACGGTATTGGATGGGTTCTGGAACTTGCCATTATCACCATCGTCTTCATCTTCCTAGGCCTTGCCCTTGTATTTGGTGCTAGATGGCTCTGGTAGGTCCTTCATGATTCTTCATAGACTGAAACAATCTTTCGTAGAGTGCTTGTGGTATGGGTGCCATGGGCTCTGTTTCTTCAGGAGCTCATTGAATGAGGGCCTGTCTTGATTCTTGCTGCCACCTTTCTTGGACGACTGCGAAATTGCTGCAATAGTATTGCCTAGCTTGCGCTTGCGGTTGTGACGTCCTGAGTAGTTATTTCGGTTTTCATTATTGGGGAGATTGTTGTGGTTCTTGTCATTGCGTTGGCCATTATTCTGATTGTTGTTGTTCTGACCCTTATTGCAATTGGACTCGAACCTTTTGATCTCCCTGTCTTCTTCATCTGCCCACGTCTGTACCATGATCTTGAGAGATTTGACATCAGCAGGGCATCTTCTACCGAAGTCCTAGAACATCCGACAGTCATGGAGGCCATTCTGGAAGCAGTTAATAACGTCACGCTTCGTGATATCCACGATTGTGGCCTTCTTGTTGAAGAAGTGACGAAAGTAGCTCCGCACGGTCTCGCCTTCTTGTTGTATAACATGAGACAAGTCCATCCAGTTGCCAGGACGTTGCATTTCCCCTGCGTAGTTGTTGGTGAATGCTACCTTGAGGTCCTTCAATGAGTCAATGGAGTTCTTATCCAACAATTTGAACCATGTGAGTGGCGCCACCTCCATGCAGATGGGGAACTAGATGACCTTGGTGTCGTCGTTTCCCCTAGCTACTTGTACTGATAGCAAGTAGCACCAGAGCTATTGGATCGGGTCCTGCTTGCCATCGCACTTGGTGATACCCGGGGGGTTGAACTTTTTGTGTAGAGTTGTCCTCCTCACACGTCTTGAGAAGGTGGGGAACCCATCAGTATCATCTCCTAGGTGTTCGACTTCTTGCTCGCGCTCGCGGCGCTGTCCGTCGATGATGGTACGGGCGTCGTGGCTGGCGTTGCTCTTCTTGCGAAAGTCTTCTACTAGGTGTTCAGGCTTTGGGTTAGCCCCACGGTGGCCACGGCCTCCCGAGGGTCCTGCCCGACTACCTTCAGGTCCAGTTTAGCTTGGTTTGGTGCCTCCAAGTTGACTTGGTCTGGACGGAGGCCTGTATGGCTGCTGTCATGTTGACTTCGCTGGGATGGGGAGTGTTGGACTGACTGTATCGGATTCCGTTGATTGAGTTGTTCGTACGCGAGTTCCGCTAGTTCGGCTAACTGTGTTGTATACTTGTTCTAAGGCATCGCGCAAGTGATGAGATCAATAGACACGACGGTAGCTAGAGGAGTACTATGGTGACGTGTTTGAATTGCTTCAAAGGCATTATCTAGGCTCTGCTCTTGAGACATTTCTTGCCCGTCGTCGAGTTCTTTGAGCTTCGGTCTCTTCTCCGACAACGTTGGAGGTGAGTTCATCCTGCAAGACGTCATTTGGGTGACGCTCATGTCGCAGGTTTATGTTCCGTTGTTCTTCTTCTTCATCCTCTTGTCCAGTAATGACGGCGAAGAGTTATCGCTCCGGAGAATGGCTTCTCGAGCTTGAAGTGATGACCTCCATGGTGCCGCCTTCCTCGTAGATGAGCGACAGAGGAACTCCCTCCTGGTATGGGAGTGTGTCAAGGTAGACGATGAGGTGCAAATCATCGTCTTTGGCAAGAGTGGGTGGCTTCATGTTGAGCTAGTAGACGAATCTTCCTTGGGGAGTTTATGTGATTACCAGGCCTTGCTATGGACCTGATAAAGGAGTCTCCTTGTCCGAATATGAGTAGTAGTCGAGATCCTCGATCGTATCCGTATCGGATTGTGATCTGGACAGGGCAACCTGATAAATAGTGGTTGCGTTGCGGAGTTCAAACGTTAATCGACTCGGGTGGTAGTCTGACTCACACGATGGCTTATGTGCCATCTCGTGAAAATCAATCCGACCGTCGGAAGAAGTCGAGTTGAACTCGGACTTTTCCCCCCCTCCTCTAACTAGGTCAGAAATTGAAAATTGGCCGAAATTCTTGACGAGATCCTCCAGAGGCACTAGAGATTCATAGTTTGCTACTTCTTTTCCGGGGTCGACGCAATGTGGCGATGGAAATTTCTAGTGCCGTTTGCAATGCAAACCTAGGAGCCGAAGACAAACAACGCACCTGCTTCGAACACGACGATTGGCTTGATGATGACTTGTGCCATCGATTTTGCTAGTGGATTCTCGGCGAGAGCCCCTACCTAGTGCGCCAACTGTCGATGTTTGGATCCGGCAACCTACTGAGGGGGGTGCCCAAGGTAGTATTTTGGTTAGTGGGGCTCGTCGAGATCAGAACTTCGAAGGTAAACGTAGACACACGATTTAGACAGGTTCGGGCCGCTAGATTGCGTAATACCCTACGTCCTGTGTGTTGGTTGGATTGAATTGCTTTGAAGGGGGTCCCTGCCTCGCCTTATATTGCCGAGGGTAGGGTTACAGGTCGGTTGGTTACAACAATACTAGTCGGATACGACTAGAGGAGTTCTACTCTTATTACAACGAGTACTTTTCTAATTCTCGACTAGTTTCTGTCTTTCCATGTAAACTACGCCGTCCTGCGCCATGGTCTCCATGTCAGATTTGTCTCGGTGTCTAACCCCATATTTAGGACTATCCAAACCTTCTAGTGGGACCATAGATGTATGTATGACACACTCCTACTTTTTATTGTAAACTAACTATCTCGTCCTATGAAGTATATAAAGGAGGGTAAGGGTACCTAGATTTGTAGAACCTGAAGCAAGACTAAAAACACCCAAGTGCAGGACGCAATATATAACACCCCCAACAAAAAATAGAGTATTATGCTACTCCGGCGGCCGAAACATGTATAAATCTGTCTTGTATTATCCTGCTGGATTTCAGTCAAGGTGCCATAGCTGCGTGACATCGTCAAGGTTGAACGATGCCATCCAAACTTTCTACTCCTGCAGGATACGGACCGTGTGGAAATATGACCCGCACCGGCTAAGGAATGGCAATGAACCAACGAGGACTTGGTAGAGATTTATGGCAACAACCCTACAATTAGTCGAGTGGAACCATGTCATCTTCTAGTGAAAATCAAATATGGAACGAAGGCATCGCTACAATTACAGAGAGATTTATAGCAGCAACCCATGATCAAAGTGTGGAAAAGAAATCATTTTCCCAGATCTAACCAGCTCAAGATGCTACTCCAGCCACTGCACACTGCTCTGTTTTCCCTTTTCCAATTAACGCAACTGTAAAAAAGCATTAACCCCTGCATGGAGTCGAACCTTTTCAGGATATAAATATGCGAAATGTCTAGTAATACATTCTTCTCCTTTTCCAATGTAGCAAGCTCATGTTCTTTTCAATCTTTCGCACAATAAGACAGAATGAAATGACAGGATTGTGCCATAAAAGAACTGGTCACATTACAAGACTAAACGCTGAATCAAAGTACATATGCACACTAAATAGCTGGTCCAGATTGTCGAACAAATCCACACGAACTGAGTGCAAAGAAAAGAATGCGGCATAATGTGCCAGATCCAACTAGACATTTAAACATCTGAACAGTTTCTGCTGCCATTTTTTAAACATTCATACGACTGGAACGCTAACTACGATAGCATCAAAGATTCTCCAAACACTAATGATGAATACCTCGTTGCAGTAAACTTTAGCCTTACATTTCTATACAGTAGAGACAATATATCCCGTGTCAGCCCAAATTTTCTAGTGCCTCAGATCAGAAGCCCAAACCTGTACAAAAATGAAAGGCACAATAACTTCAGAATTGATGGTAATCTACAGAAATGGAACCTCAGTTACTTGACAGAATTTTAAAACATCAGGGACAGGCATTTGACCAACACGCAGCCTAATAAGATAACATGTTCAATTAACCTCACAATCAACCAAAGCACTGATTAATTGTTGGATGCGAAGTTTTCTAACCATGATCCACTATGATCGTTTCAATTTAGAACAAGAATACATCTAGGTAAACTACCTTTGAGAATTGAGCATAATGTACAGGATTAAACACAGAAAGTTTGGACTTTCAAAAGAAGAGAACATCTTAATGCTTTTTCATGTCCAAGAAAATGGATGGGTAAAGGGGGAAAAACGACAGGACATGGGTTATCCTAAGAACAGCGCAAACTGTAGAAACCTAAGTCAAATCAAACATAACAGTGGGAGTACACATTTCAACATTCTTAAAAGCATGATATGATGTGTCGTAAGTAGATAGAATGAAGGGAAACTGTACATACTGTTCAACTTTGTAGCCACGTTATTGAGAAGCTTTGAATGAACAATCTGTCCAAATGTAGACATCCAAGATCTCCCCGTGAAGTTTCTGATACTGCTCTTGAAGCCCAGCAACCCACGGTGAGGATATCTCTTGCATATCATCTGTAAGAAATAAATTCTTCAAGTTGTCCAAATTATCAACAAACCTCAAGTTTAGACAGTTCTCTGCTTTTAACTGTCCCACACAGGGGAGATTTGTGACCCTCTCTAGGCCTTCACATTCTGCGATTACAAGCGTGGAGATAGACTGAAGGTTCTCCACAACCTTAAGGCAGCCCAAATCTCTAATTTCAAGCGTCTTCAAGCTGGTGGCATCCTGTCCAAGCCTCTCTGGGAGAGCTTTAAGCTTTGGGCAGTGAATGATTTGCAGGCACTTCAATCGAGGCAGCAGCCGCATCTTTGGAATTGAAGCTCCTCCTTTTTGCTTCACATTAGCACTACCTTCTCGCACTTCACTACTTGATGCTGATACCTCTCCTTCAACAGAAACTAAGGTCCACTCCTCCAAGTTGGGCACATCCAATATGATGAACCACTCAAGACGTGGAAATGCTACTGCCCCTACAGGTTCAGGATTACCCACCCCACAACTTACAAATTCGGGTCCAATCTTGATAACAGTAGTTGCTCCGCGGATTTGTAGATATTTCAAGTTGGGGAGATGCCCAACTGGTGGAAGATGAACACAAGATTTACAATAACTGAGTATCAGGTATGTCAGCGATGAGAGGTGAGTAGTACCTATCCAGGTGGGATACCTGCGGCCAAAGAATTCACCAATTTCAAGGTATTCCAAGCTGTGCGGTGGGATTAGCTGCTCAAAGGTCTCCTCAGTATTGCTAACTTCCTCTTCAGAATATTGTTCATCTGTGCACCGCAGTTCTAAAGATTTCAGATGCTTTTTGTTTATCAGAAAATCTGTGCTACAAGGACCTGCCTTTTCAAATTTAACCATTGAAAGGCTTCTCAACTGTTGAAGACCACTCAATTCCTCAATGTCCCATCCATCTTGCGTTAGAGTAAAATTATCAATGGCACGGCCGCAAACTGGAATTGATTGTAAATCGTTGAGAAAATTCAGTGCACCAATACCTTTTGGAACCTGATTTATCGGTGTTCCAGATAGACCAAGGCACCTTAACTGACATAACTGAGTTATTGCCAAGAGAAGACAGTGCAAAGCTTGGCAGTGCTGCAAGCTCAATACCTGAAGGTTTTTGAGACACCCAATGAAGGTTTTTGAGACACCCAATGGAATCAGGTAGGAATGATTTCTCACTAAAATCAAGATTAAGTGTGTATTTGGTTTGAGGGTTGAAGTGGGTTGGGACGTGTCGGACCCAGATGGATCCATGTTTGGTTCAGAAATGAAGTGGGTTGGGTCCATCCCTATATAGAATATTCTTACTAGATCCGGTGTCGAGATGGTCCGCCAAATCGAGCGGACCATCCCGACCCACTTCCATTCCGTTGTGCTCTGTCTTCTCCGACGGTTGGAGCGAGTGCGAGGCGCGGCGAGGAAGGGGCCGCTGGTGGGGAGGGCTGAGGCGCAGCCAGGGAAGCTCCCACGCGGGGAGGCCTGGTCTATGGGGTAAGGGTGGCCGGTGGGGGAGGACTGAGGTGTGGGCGCGTGGCAGGGGCAGTCTACTCTCCGGGAGGCTCGGCCGGCGGGGAGGGAGGAGGCACGGCAGCGGGCTGGGAAGCTCACAGCGGCAGATGGTAGGATGGCGCTCAGGCGGCCAACGAGGAGCAGCAGGCTAGGGAGCTAGCGGCAGCGGAGGGCAGGGGCGCAGGGTGGTGCTCGGCCGACGAGGAGCCGTGGTAGCTCGCAGCAAGAAGATAAGGATCAAATCGAAAAAAAGAAATAAAGAAAATGAGAAATAGAATGGATGACAAATGGGGCCCATAAATGACTGGTGGGGCTTGCTAATGAATGTGTTAAAGGTGTCAAAAATGACATCATTCATCTCTCTCAACCGATCTAACCAAATAAAAAACTGGAATGAACCCAACCCACTCAACTAAACACGAGGTGGGTTAGATCCAACCCAGAAAACAGGGATGGAGCTAACCCATCCCACTTGGTACTCAAACCAAACACATGCTAAGTAAACGCAAATGGATTAAGCCACCAATACAATCTGGAATGCTTTTTATAGTTGAACCAGTCAAATCCAATACTCGAATGTGTGGCAGAGTTTTGAATATTTTATTTTCAACTATTGTTGGCTTGGTACTATGAATTATCAAAGTCCTTGCTCTAATTTGTTCCTTGCCGATGTCCGGGAGCCTGACAGAACCCTTGTCAGGAACAATTGAAATTCGCCGTAATTTTGACAAAGATTTGAAATCCAACAATTGTTGATCTCCACAGAAGCATTCATCTTGTGATAAATGTTGAGCAAGCCGCCTTAATAAACTATGCATTCTACAGCGACCACAATCAACGTAAAAAGGATCTGGTTGAAGAAGATTCCAGTGTATCAATTCATTGTAATATTCTTCAGCTGTATCCTCCAGGAGTTCGTCTTCTTGCTCTTCTACAAAACCCTCGACAATCCAATATCTTATAAGGTCAGCTCGGTACATGATATGACCTTCAGGGTACAATGCACAGTAGAGGAAGCATTGCTTCAAATTTATTGGTAGGTCATCATAACTCAGATACAATGCTCCTCTGAGCTCAACGGAGAATTTAGTCGTAGACCAAGCACTCTTGTTTATGAACTTTCTCTATTCATTCTTTGTCTTTTCTTTTGTTGCTAGAACACTAGAAATGACCTTAATTGCTAGAGGAAGGCCGCCACACATACGAACAATTTTTATCCCTATATCTCGTAAGTTTTGCACTTCAGCCTCTTCATTAATGTTCATGCACTTCCCCAGTAGCTCCCATCCGGTACCATATGACATCAGTTGTACTCGATGCACAGTGTCATTCCAAGTCTCTAGCGGTATTCTAAGTCATCCAACACAATAAACAAGGTTTTGTTTTCAACAGCTGTTCCAAGCTTTCTACTTAGTTCGCCAACTGTCTCATCAAGCATATAATCTACCCCAATGTTTCGAAGAACTTCTTTCAAAAGAGCATCTTTGGAGTATTCCTGAGAAACACAGAGCCATGCTCTTGTGGTTAAGGCTCCATTTATCATGTCATCATTATATATGTTTTGAGCGAAAGTAGTTTCCAACCCCACCTGTTCCAACAATGCCAATCTTGTGTGCCGTCTCGTCCTTGTGTCTAAGAATCAGTTCCACCAATTGCATGGAAGCAAGTAAAGTTTCCTTTCCCACAAGGTTGGGCTCTAAAAGTTCACTAGTTCTCGTTCTCCTCACAACTGAAGCTTCCTCTTTATTACGCACATTCTGAAGTTTTAAAAATCATTCACCAAGCTTTGAAATCTTGTCAAGTTCAGTGTTCAAGTTCCTGATCCGGATGGCAATCTTGTGAAGACTTTGGATATTAGGAAGGCAAGAGAAAAGTTGAGATATTACACACATTTCAGAGCTTCTTGATGATGAAGCATCAACCATTAGCAGCTTGTTTCCTTCTAATCAGGCCAAGTCAATAATGTTATCAGCTTCATATGAAGCATCTTTCAGCTCGCTGAGCCAGTTGTTAACTGCTGACTCCTCTGTTCTCTCTGCTCTGCATCATTAATAAAGCATTGTACTTGTTTCATCGTTCGTTGTAATTCTTTGAGATCTTCTTGTAACCCCAGAGTTATAATGCCCTCATCTATAACGATATCTTGAATCTTGCTAACGATTGAACCAATCTGACTATAAAGTATGGCTGCCATCAGATAACTCAATTAGAGGGATCCGACAAAAATACCTAGCTTCACAAATTTGCAGAGCAACAGGATGGCAATGAATGTAGAACAACTGTCAAGATGGTTTGAAAAGTAGATAAACTTACGGATATTGCTATTGTTTTTCATCTAGATTTTAATAACGTAATTTAATTTAGTGTGGATTATACTTTGTTTCACCACACTGGAGGATCATTAATAATTGACATGTTGCATAGAAGCCTTGACAAATATCTGTCTTGATTATATTTTTAGCTATAACAACATTAATGTGTTTTCCATTTTTATTGGCAAACATCTTTGGTACTAACTGAATACTCACACAGTGAACTGTTGAAGCAATCTGAAGCACGGCGAGAAGCCTTACCTTTCAAACAGTATTTTCCAACAATAAGTGATTGAATATAGCACCAGCCGTCAGATGATGGCCAAGGAGAAACCCATTAATAGAATATGTGACGGAGGACAATTAGTTGGTTGCAGAGAGTAATTGGAATCAGCACATCACACTTCCACACCTGGAAAAAGGTGGGGACGATGACGCTAAGCAACAGTTGTTATGTATGACGTATAGGAATATGAAGTACAAAGGAGACACACGATTTAACGTGGAAAACCCCTCCGATGTGAAGGGGAAAAACCACGGGCACCAACCAGTAACAATCTCACTATCTCAAGAGATTTGGGTTACACGCCTATGGCGGCTTACAAGAGAATCAAGTCTCCACGAAACCCTAGCAAGGGTGTATATACGGGCCTCCGCTCCGTCAGAAGCCCGGCCTATATCCTGGAGTGAATTTGGAACAACTCCAACAAACTCCACCTTGAGACAAATTCATCTTATATCATAAATCAACCCTTCATCCTGAACATAACAAAGATAGAAAACCACTGGTGCCAACAATAGTCTCTTGGACTATCCAATTAAACCAACTAAGCTTGAGCACAGCTCAAACGTAGCAATAGGAACAGGCTTTGTCATAATATCAGCAGGATTATCATGAGTACTAATCTTGCATACCTTCAGCTTACCTTCTTCAATCACATCACGCACAAAATGATACTTGATATCTATGTGCTTAGTTCTCTCATGGAACATCTGATCTTTAGTGAGGTAAATTGCACTTTGACTGTCACAGTGCAAACTTATGCAAGATTCAACTCCACAAAGCTCAGCGTACAAACCTTTCAGCCAAATTAATTCTTTGCACGCTTCACAAATAGCCACATATTCTGCTTCAGTAGTAGACAAAGCAACAACTAACTGTAAAGTAGCCCTCCAACTCACAGCACAACTGCCAACAGTAAACACATAACCTGTAAGTGATCTTCGCCTATCCAGATCAGCAGCATAATCAGAATCCACATAGCCAATAAGACCCTTATCAGTTCTTCCAAACTTCAAACAGGAATCTGTTGTGCCTCTGAGGTACCTGAAAATCCACTGAACTGCCCTCCAATGTTCTTTGCCAGGATTAGACATATATCTACTAACAAGACTCATAGCATATGACAAATCTGGACGAGAGCAAACCATGGCATACATCAAAGACCCAACAGCACTAGAATAAGGAACCCTTGACATGTATTCAATCTCTGCATTTGTACTAGGACACTGAGCAGCTGACAACTTAAAGTGAGGTGCAATAGGGGTACTAATAGCCTTAGCATTTTGCATGTTGAAACGCTGAAGAACTTTCTTAATATAATTTTGTTGACTAAGAAATAGCAACCCAGATTTTCTGTCTCTACTAATTTCCATACCAAGAATTTTCTTAGCACTACCAAGATCTTTCATATCAAAACCACTACTCAATAGCTTCTTTAACTTAGTGATTTCAATCTTACTCTTGGCAGCAATCAGCATATCATCAACATATAACAGCAAATATATAGGTGATCCATTAACATGCTTGATGTAAACACAGCTATCATACTTAAATCTTTTAAAACTGTGTGATAACATAAATGAATCAAACCTCTTATTCCACTGACGAGGGGACTATTTCAAACCATACAAGGATCTCTTCAACTTGCACACATATTTTTCCTTGCCAGGCACTATGAACCCTTCTGGTTGGTCCATGTATATGTCCTCCTCAAGCTCTCCATGCAAAAACACAGTCTTCACATCTAACTTCTCAAGCTCAAAATCATGTGAAGCAACAATACAAAGGAAAGTACAAATTGAACTGTGTTTTACCACTGGAGAGAAAACATCATTGTAGTCAACACCCAGAATTTGACTGTAGCCTTTAGCAACTAACCTTGCCTTATACTTTGGAGGCTCGCTTGGAGATAAACCCTCCTTTCTCTTGATGATCCATTTGCAGTGGATGGTCTTCTTATTCTTAGGCAAAGGTACAAGCTCCCATGTACTGTTCTTCTCAAGAGACTGCATCTCCTTATGAATAGTAGAAATCCAATTCTCAGTATCACCACAACGAATAGCTTCTTTATAGGTTGCTGGCTCATGAACATTCTTCACCTATTCAGCACAACTCAAAGCATAGTAAGACAAATTACACTCTTCAATAAGACACTTAGGAGGTGCAATTGTCCTTTTTGACTTGCGTTGAGCAATAGGTAAATCCTCTTCTAACTGCAAAATAGGAGAAGTTTGCTGAACATCATCATGAGCATCATCCTCAGCAACATCATTATCATGGTCACCATGCTCATCAACAGGCTCCACCTGCACACATGTATCATCATCAACTTGCTCCACCTGCATGCGCATACGCTGCAGCTCTTTTTCTGGAATATGATATGAGGGCAAACTATCAGTAAACATCACACATTCATTGAAAACAACACTCCTGCTCATAAAAGTCTTTCCTGTTTCAGGATTCCACAATTTATAGCCTTTGACTCCCGAACTATAACCAAGGAAAAGACACTTAACAGCTCTAGGCTCTAATTTTCCATTATCAACATGAGCATAAGCAGTGCATCCAAAAACTTTCAACTGTGAATAATCAACAGGTGTACCAGACCATACCTCAATGGGAGTTCTTTCATTTAGTGGAATAGAAGGTGACCTGTTTATCAAGTAACAGGCAATATTAGCAGCTTCAGCCCAAAAATGCTTGCTCATCCTGACATTAGACAGCATGCAACGGGCCTTGGATATGATGGTTCTGTTCATGCGTTCGGCCACACCATTATGTTGTGGAGTATAGGGTATGGTGTGATGCCTAACAATGCCTTCCAATCTGCAATAATCATTAAATTCACGCGAACAAAATTCTCCACCATTATCAGTACGAAGCAATTTTACCTTCCTTTCAGTTTGCCTTTCTATCATTACTTTCCAATCCTTAAAAGCAGCAAAAGTATCATCTTTCTGTTTCAGAAAATAAGGCCAAACCCTTCTAGAGTAATCATCAATAATTGTAAGCATGTAACGAGTACCACCAAGTGAGGACTTACGGGAAGGGCCCCATAAATCAGCATGAACATAATCAAGAGTACCTTTAGTGGTGTGAACAGAAGTGTTGAAATGTACCCTTTTATGCTTCCCGAAAATACAATGCTCACAAAACTTTATTTTACTCGAAGTGCAGCCATCCAGCAGGTTTCTCTTCATCAATTCTGTCATACCATGGTGACTCATATGTCCCAGACGCATATGCCAAAGGTTAGTTTTACTAGGTTCATCATTAGTAACAGCAGCAACAGCGGAATCAGAACCAGGTAAAGTACACCCTCTAAGGACATATAACTTTGCAGAATTAAGATCACCTTTCAAGCAAACAAGAGTACCTTTTGATACCTTCAGAACGCCATCTGAACCAGAATATTTGTAACCTTCTGCATCAAGCGTGCTCAATGAGATAAGATTTCTGGACATCCCTGGTATATACCTGACGTTTTTCAGAGTGCGTGTCATGCCATCATCAGTCTTGATCTGAACTGATCCAATCCCCACAATGTCACACGGGTTATCTCCCATCCGCACAACATCCCCTTTCTGCACAGGCTTGTACGAGCTAAACCAATTTCTTTTAGTGCAAATATGAAATGAACATGCGGAATCGAGAATCCATTCATCATGACCAGCAACACAACCAGCAAATACTACCAGACAATCTCCAGATTCATCATCAGACGCAGCAGCAGCAACAGAGACCTTACCAGCCGACTTGTTTTTTCTCTTCTCCTTATTCTGTACTTTTCTGCAATCCTCAACATTATGATTTGTCAGCTTGCAATAAACACAGAACTTTTTATTACCATGCGGCTTGGACATTGAACGGCCTCTCCTTTCGTAGTTCTTTCTTCCATCATTGCCATCATTTGAGGATCTGTTTTCAGTTCTGCCTCTCACAAGCAAAGCATCACCCTTGGAGGACGACGTCCTGTCATTCTGCACCATGCCTCTCATCTTCTCCCTAGACTGGAGAGCCTCATAAACTTCCTTTAGGGTTAGTTCATCACGGCTCAAAAGTATGGTGTCATGAAAATTTGTATACGATTTTGGCAAAGAACATAGCAGTAAAAGACCTAAGTCCTCATCATCATACTTCACCTCCATCGACACTAGGTCGGCGATGATCTTCTTGAATTCAGCGATGTGGCTCATCACTGAATCCTCCTCCTTCATCTTCAGGGTGAACAGCTTCATCTTCATCTGCATCTTACTGGTTAGATCCTTGGACATACAGATCGATTCCAGTTTCAGCCATAGTTCTGCAGCAGTTTTATCTTTCAGACACTCCTGCAAAATATCATCATGAAGATGCAACTGTATTAGGGCGAGTGCCTTCTGATCCTTGCGGATCTCTTCTGGAGTCCACTCGGCCTTCCTCTTTCTGAAACTATCCAGCGCCTCATCATAGTCATGAGTCTGCGCCAGAATCCCCCGCATCTTGACTTGCCATAGCGAGAACCGCATGTCGTAGTTCAGCAGCGGAAGATCGAACTTCATCGACGTCGTCATGAACCCTAACAGCAACCAAAGCTCTGGTACCACTAGTTATGTACAACGTATAGGAATATGAAGTAAAGAATCAAGCCACAGAGGAGACACACGATTTAACGTGGAAAACCCCTCCGATGTGAAGGGGAAAAACCACGGGCACCAGCCAGCAACAATCTCACTATCTCAAGAGTTTTGGGTTACACGCCTATGACGGCTTACAAGAGAATCAAGTCTCCACGAAACCCTAGCAAGGGTGTATATACTGTACCGTACCGCGGGGGGCTCCGCCCCCCGCACCCCCCCGAGCGCAAGGGCGAGGCCTATATCCTGGAGTGAATTTCGAACAACTCCAATAGCAGTTGCTTGTTAAATCGAATTCTAGTTATTTTAGTGAATAACTTGAACTGATCAGGAAACGACTAGAAGAACAACTGCTACCAAGTAAGAACAACTACAAAAAGATTACCTGAATACTGAATATGCATCAACTGAAGAGCAGAGAGCTATGGTAGAAAAATGGCCAGAGAGCAATCCAAGCATACATTTCAAAAAAAGGAATCCAAGCATCCC
This sequence comes from Setaria italica, assembly GCF_000263155.2. Lineage (NCBI taxonomy): Eukaryota > Viridiplantae > Streptophyta > Magnoliopsida > Poales > Poaceae > Setaria > Setaria italica. The sequence goes on from NC_028457.1 coordinate 7,314,782, forward strand.
CATATGGTGACCTTGCTGTGCACTCGCAGGTCCAGCTAAGCCTGAACAATGGCATGCAGATGTCAGGATTGGGCAGAGGTAGCCCTGCTAATGCTGTGAAAACCAAGCAAAATGAAATCGGTCCATTAAGACGCCAGTATATTTAAGAAACCAAACCACGCATTTCACTTTTGCACCCAAACCAATCCAAACAACTTAGCTTTTTCGACTCAAACAAATTTAAACAGTTGAAAACAGTTTCCCGACAATTCAATTAAAGGGTCTCCAAACAATTCCATTTGACAGTGTTCCCGGTTCCCACCACTGCTTAAAAATTAAAGCATAGAAAAATAGGAAAATAACTAGAAATAAACAAAAGAGATTTTCAAGCATGCAGAACTGTGAAACATTAAAACAGAACAAGGCAACATGAACGTTTATCCAATTATAATAAAAATGTTACCACTGCCACAGAAAAACACATTCTAGTGTATAATACTACCATCAAGATTTCAGTATATGGCAGTCATATTTCAATTTTCTACCTGACCTTAGTCAATCAAAACATCAATACGTGTAAGAAAAAGTTCCCTGAATTTCAGGCCTCAGTTTTAATGACAAAATGTAGAATATTTACTAAAACCAATTACAACCGTTCCTCTATAATCCAATCCAAAGTACTACTTTTAGAAACAGAACTGGTAGCAACCAGCTGTGGAAGAAAAGGATTATGGCTGGGACAAGGTGTGCTGTGTACAGACTGCAATGCACCTCATCCCATCTTACTTGTACTACCATTGGCTTCCCTGTTGGAAACTTGGCCAGTTAAATTCATACATTCTTAAGATCAGGAGTAAATGGCAGGTTAAGTCAACGGTCAAGGTCTAGTCTTTTTTTCATTTTCATGGAGAACTGAAAAACTAATAAGGCTGATAACTGAATCAGTGCAGGACAGAACTCCTCTTTTACGGCGCACAGTACTAGACTATACTAGTGTTCAAAAATGACTAGTATAAAAATATCAGATGGTCAAAATTAATTGTATAGTATTGAAAACTTCAATTGTGGTATAGATAGTATACATGAATAGTATAGGCTAATATTTTTTTACACTAGCATAAAGTCTACAAGATCATTCTATTTGGAATCTCACTTTTTACTATATAATAATTACTTAATTACCCATAACAATGGATGATTAAATCTGCTCTATACTATAAACCAAGTAGTAGTATTGTGCATCATAAAAGAGCTAGCAGGGGAAGGGTCAAGCTTCAAAGGTAATTTCAGAAAGGAAAACAGTACGCAAGGTACACAGGTTACATAGGCTTAACTTTTATCTGACTAATGGCAAAACCGAACGATTTCTGCACCTATAAAATTTTCAGACTACATGACAGTGCTAAGACAAGTACTGCAGAACATAGGAGACAGCACTGTACCTACCCTACACTTGACGCAGTCTCATGTCGAAGGCTTGTTTCTCTCTGCCTCTGATCAAATATCATCGAAGAAACACGTAATTGAACCCTAACAGTAAACAACTTCAGCAGTTAATGTTGAAATAATGGGCCTAGCCCATAAGTAATTTCAGAATTTCAAATAAATCTCAAAGGTCCATTCGCGTAAAGAGGGGGTACACCATCTGTTAGTCCCATATTGCTAATAGATGAGGGTGTTGGGGCTTTTCCTCCCTATATATATGGACCACTTCCCTCATGAAAAAGATGCAATATAGACTACTATACGGGAAGGCCCCCAGGTTAGGGTATCCCTAAGGTGGTCTGTACTAGTTAGGTTTTTGCCTCCTCTCGCTGCTGCGCCGCCACCGTAATCTACTCCATCCCGATTGTCCGCGTGCACCGGCGATTGGGAGAGCAGGTCTCCGGAACCGTCGTCTTCAGTGATCCTGCACCGGGAGAGGGCGAATAAGGTTTTTGGGAAGCGCTCTGCGTGACTGCTCGGTCGCTTCCTCCGCTTCGTCAAGTTCTTCGTCGACTCCTTCACCACGGCTCATCTACCTCTTCATCGCTCGGGCGTCACTCGTCGTCGCGAACAACGTCAGGCTGCTGATCATCGTCACCTGCTGTACCCGGTAGTCGTCCAGGAGCCGGTCTTCATAAAGAAAGAAAAGTACGATCTCTTATCTCAAATTATGTCTTCCATACTAGCTATTATGATCTGTTGCAGTCTGATAGCACTGGATAGTATGGTAGAATGTGTGATTCTATTTGCAATGATAGACTTGTCTAGATCTTGCGTAGACATGTCTAGTTTAATCTGCTATCTGTTCATCGTATTCATGATTTATTTCTAGATTAAATTAAAACTAAAAGTGCTTATATATCCAACAATCCAAAAACCTTATAGTAGGCACTTTAGTTTTATGGCTGGATTTCTTGATGCACTGAGGCCAGCACCGTTTGCTGGCGTGCACTTCAAGAGGTGGCAGGTGAAAGCCACGTTGTGGCTTACTGCCATGAAGGTGTTCTGGGTGTCCAATGGCAAGCCGGAAGGGGTTCTCTCTCCTGAAAAGGAGAAAGAATATTCGGAAGCCAACACAATCTTCTTGGGCGCTGTGATTGGTGCACTTGCAGAACATCTGCAGGATGTGTACCTTCATCACACGGTTGCAAAGGAGTTGTGGGACGATCTGACTGCCAACTACGGTGGCTCAGATACTGGCACTGAACTATACATCATTGAGCAGTATCATGACTACAAGATGGTTGACGAAAAATCTGTAGTCGCTCAGGCTCATGAATTACAGTGCATGGTGAAGGAACTCGATCTGCTAAAGATTGTCGTGTCCGACAAGTTTGTGGCTAGGGGCATTATTGCCAAGTTACCTCCATCCTGGAGGGATTTCGCCACTTCTCTCAAACACAAGAGGACAGAAATTTCTGTTTTAGACTTGATTGCGTCTCTTGATGTTGAGGAGAAAGCTCGGGCTAAAGATGGACGATCTAAAGCTGTTGAGGGTCAGACCAGTGTCAATATGGTGCACCAATCACATCACAATGGCAATGGTGGCAAGGGCAAGAACAATAAGCCTAAGCAGTCCACTACCTTCAAGAAGAAGAAGAACAAGGAGAACGAGGGATGCTTCGTGTGCGGTTCTACTGACCATTGGGCAAAGAAGTGCCCAAACCACAAAGGAAGAAAACCTCCACAGCAGAAGTCTGTGAGCATGGTGACTAGCGCTGGAGACGGAAATAGTGGGTATGGTAACTTACCTTCTGTTTTTTCAGTGTTTCAGTCTACTAATACTTGGTGGCTTGATACTGGTGCTAATGTTCATGTGTGTGCTGATGCCTCCTTGTTTTCATCTTACCAGGTCGCTCGGGATTCCTCCGTCCTAATGGGGAATGGGTCACATGCTTCTGTTCATGGTGTTGGTACGGTAGATCTGAAGTTTACTTCGGGAAAGATCGTGCAACTGAAGAACGTGCAGCATGTCCCTTCTATTAGGAAGAATCTAGTTAGTGGCTCCCTTTTGTGTAGGGATGGTTTTAAGGTAGTGCTTGAGTCTAATAAAATTGTCATGTCTAAGAGTGGACAATTTATTGGTAAATGCTATGAGTGCGGAGGCTTGTTCCGCTTTTCCCTTTCAGGTTATTGCAATAAATCTGTGAACTATATTTGTGATGGTATTAATGAGAGTGATGCTAGTGTTTGACATTCACGTTTATGTCATCTGAATTTTGGTTCTATGTCTCGACTTTCCAGCCTGTGTTTAATTCCAAATTTTTCCATTGTCAAAGGTTCTAAGTGCCTTAGTTGTGTGTAATCTAAGCAACCTCGAAAACCTCACAAGGTGGCAGAGGAGAGACACTTGGCACCACTTGAACTAATTCATTCTGATATATGCGAGATGAATGGTGTGTTGACCAAAGGTGGAAAACGATATTTCATGACTTTGATAGATGATGCGTCTAGAAATTGCTATGTATATTTATTGAAAATGAAAGATGAGGCTCTTAATTACTTTAAAATCTATAAGGCTGAAGTTGAGAATCAACTTGAGAAAAACATAAAGAGAATTAGGTCTGATCGTGGTGGTGAGTATTTCTCTAATGATTTTGACTTGTTCTGTGAAGAACATGGTATTGTACATGAGAGGACGCCTCCCTATTCGCCCCAATCAAACGGGGTTGCCGAAAGAAAGAATCGCACTTTGACTGACTTGGTGAATGCCATGTTAGACACCAGTGGATTATCTAAGGCATGGTGGGGGGAGGCTATATTGACTTCATGTCATGTCCTGAATAAAGTACCCATGAAGAATAAGGAGAAAACCCCCTATGAAGAATGGATTGGAAGAAAACCATCACTTTCATACTTACGCACTTGGGGTTGCTTAGCCAAAGTTAGTGTGCCAATCAACAAGAAACGTAAGTTGGGACCTAAAACTGTGGATTGTGTCTTTTTGGGATATGCTCATCATAGCATAGCCAATAGATTTTTAGTGGTTAAATCAGAGGTGCCTGATGTTCATGTTAATACCTTGATGGAGTCTCGTGATGTTACTTTCTTTGAGAATATATTTCCTATGAAACAATTGCATAGTATGTCTAGACTATCTTCTGATATGATTGCTGAGACAACTCCTGAACCTATTGTGCTTCCTGATCATGCTGAACAAACACTTGAACCAGTTCATGAGGAGGTTAACAGTGAAGCTCCTAAGAGGAGCAAGAGACAAAGAACTGCAAAGTCCTTTGGTGATGATTTCACTGTCTATCTCGTAGACGATACTCCTAAGACTATTTCAGAGGCATTTGCATCTCCAGATGCAGATGATTGGAAAGAAGCTATCCATAGTGAGATGGACTCTATTCTTTCTAATGGAACTTGGGAGGTTGTTGATCGACCGTATGGTTGTAAACCTGTGGGTTGCAAGTGGGTGTTCAAAAAGAAGCTTAGGCCTGATGGTACTATTGATAAGTACAAGGCTCGACTTGTGGCTAAGGGTTATACCTAGAAAGAAGGTAAAGATTTCTTCGACACTTACTCACCTGTTGCGAGATTGACCAGTATTCGAGTATTACTTTCCCTTGCTGCCTCACATGGTCTTTTCGTCCATCAGATGGATGTTAAGACAGCTTTCCTTAATGGAGAGTTGGATTAGGAAATTTATATGAATCAGCCTGATGGGTTTGTAATAAAGGGTCAAGAGAACAAGGTGTGTAAATTGCTGAAATCTTTGTATGGCCTGAAACAAGCACCTAAGCAGTGGCATGAGAAATTTGATACTACACTCATATCAGCAGGCTTTTCTGTCAATGAGTCTGATAGATGTGTGTACTACCACCATGGTGGGGGTGAGGGAGTTATATTGTGCTTGTATGTCGATGACATACTGATCTTTGGTACAAATCTTGACGTGATTAAAGAGGTCAAGTCATTTCTGTGCCAAAATTTTGACATGAAAGATCTGGGAGAGGCTGATGTAATTCTGAATATCAAGTTGATCAAAGGAGAGAATGGGATTACTCTCACGCAATCTCATTATGTGGAAAAGGTCTTGAGCCGGTTTGGCTTCAAGGACAGTAAGCCTTCTCCCACACCTTATGATCCGAGCTTGATACTTCGGAAAAATAAGAGAATTGGTAGAGACCAATTAAGATACTCTCAGATTATTGGATCACTTATGTATTTAGCCAGTGCTACTAGGCCTGACATCTCATATGCTGTTTGCAAACTGAGCCGGTTTACCTCTAATCCGGGAGATGATCATTGGCGTGCTCTTGAGCGAGTCATGCGCTATTTAGTTGGTACTATGGATTACGGAATTCACTACTCTGGGTATCCTGCGGTACTGGAAGGCTATAGTGATTCAAATTGGATATCTGATGAACTGTATGCCACAAGTGGATACGTCTTCACTCTTGGTGGTGGTGCTATTTCATGGAGGTCATCCAAACAGACTATCTTAACAAGGTCTACCATGAAAGCAGAACTTGCAGCATTAGATACAGCCACAGTTGAGGCTGATTGGCTACATGAACTCTTGATGCACTTGCCTATTGTCGAGAAACCTATGCCGGCAATACTTATGAATTGTGACAATCAAACGGTGATAGTCAAAGTGAACAATTCTAAGGACAATATGAAGTTATCAAGATATGTTAAGAGGCGTCTGAAATCTGTCAGGAAAATGAGAAACTCCGGAGTAATATCAGTGGATTACATCTCTACTGATAAGAACTTGGCATATCAGTTTACTAAGGGGCTGTCACGTAATGTGATAGACAATGCATCAAAGGAGATGGGTATGAGACCCATATGAGCTACACCATGGTGGTAACCCAACCTATGTGATCGGAGATCCCGTGAAGTAGGATCTGGGAAGAACAAGCCATGGGATAGCATGAGAGTATCCTACTAACCCACTCGAGAAATGATGCAACACTCTCAAACCACTGCATGGCGGGCTGGCTACTGCCTTAATATATTTTGTTGGCTTTAATTAGCAAAGATGTTGCCCTGCAGAACATCTTGAAAAAATATACCTATATGAGCCCGACTATTGTAAGGTCACAGTCTGTGACACTTGGGTGATCTCTATTAAGCTCATGAAGAGACCAGGGGGTACGACCTATATGCCCCACCCGCGGGGCAGGCTACAGGCAGCCACGTACTAGTCCCGACTTTGAGTAAAACTTGTCCGCACAAAACTTGCAATTCAAGGCTTAGTCCATTGTTCAAGTTGTGGATGAATGTAGCTTGAAGCTCTAGGTGAGAGTTCAACTTAACAGTCCTCGCTAAAACACTAGTATATAAACAGCAGTGAGAAACAAGCAAAATCTCTAATGGGCATTTGAGATTTGGTGGGGGATTGTTTAAATAATGGGCCTAGCCCATAAGCAATTTCAGAATTTCAAATAAATCTCAAAGGTCCATTAGCGTAAAGAGGGGGTACACCATCTGTTAGTCCCATATTGCTAATAGATGAGGGTGTTGGGGCTTTTCCTCCCTATATATATGGACCACCTCCCTCATGAAAAAGATGCAATATAGACTACTATACGGGAAGGCCCCCAGGTTAGGGTATCCCTAAGGTGGTCTGTACTAGTTAGGTTTTTGCCTCCTCTCGCTGTTGCGCCACCACCGTAATCTACTCCATCCCGATTGTCGGCGTGCACCGGCGATTGGGAGAGCAGGTCTCCGGAACCGTCATCTTCAGCGATCCTGCACCGGGAGAGGGCGAATAAGGTTTTTGGGAAGCGCTCTGCGCGACTGCTCGATCGCTTCCTCCGCTTCGTCAAGTTCTTCGTGGACTCCTTCACCACGGCTCGTCTACCTCTTCGTCACTCGGGCGTCACTCGTCGTCGCGAACAACGTTAGGCTGCTGATCATCATCGCCTGCTGTACCCGGTAGTCGTCCAGGAGCCGGTCTTCATAAAGAAAGAAAAGTACGATCTCTTATCTCAAATTATGTCTTCCATACTAGCTATTATGATCTGTTGCAATCTGATAGCACTGGATAGTATGGTAGAATGTGTGATTCTATTTGCAATGATAGACTTGTCTAGATCTTGCGTAGACATGTCTAGTTTAATTTGCTATCTGTTCATTGTATTCATGATTTATTTCTGGATTAAATTAAAACTAAAAGTGCTTATATATCCAACAGTTAAAGCGCACAGTGATATAAAAAGCATGCACCATTGCACATTCAGTTCGGGGTGCAAGAGTAGGCTTTCGGTTCCATACCTTTTTTCAGTGGGAAGAAGGCCAAGAAAAAGGTTGGAAAGAAAGATTGCTCGGACCTCGACACCGCAAAAACCCTCGATCGCCGAACTGATCACCTTGCAGTTGGCCACCACACCCGCTGAAACACTCTGCCGCCGGACACCCAAGGAGCTGAGACTGGAGCGGAAGAGTACCACGTGGGAGCTATAAAGCTGGTGCGGTGGAGGCGAGCGTGCCTGCAAGGGTGTGTTGCGTCAACACATGAAAAGCACTCAAACGTGCGGGTACGGAGGGATTCCTTGCTCCTGCACAGGCTGGTCAGATAGGTCTAGCCGAGGAACCCGGTAAGAGACCAACGAACGCCCACCTGGGAGGGATCTTGTCGGGGTAGGCGCACGTTAGGTTACCCTAGGCTCGGCAGGCCAGTTAGGGCGCCTCCTCATGTCGTAAAGATAGAAGAAGAACAGCACATGTGGTTGGAAAATGAGAGAAAAGAGAAAAAGTAAAGATAAAAAGTAATAGATTGATTTGTGATCGATTGGATACCCTCAATCGGCTGTGGCCCTTGATATTTATAGGGTGGGGAGGTCTTGCCCCTAATGGAGTCAAAACCTTAATAAATCTCGTGAAAAAATACAACTCTTACTTGGACTCTACCGACCCAAACCGGTTTGACTGGTGTGCAAACCGGTCTGACCTATCTCCTCGGGAGCAGATCTTCCGGAGGTCATAACTCTCTCATCTAAAGTCAAAATTGGACGTTCTATATATAAATTTTGATCTACATGACGAGAGCTACACAATGGTGAAGTCCAATTTATATTTGGAGTACTTTGACCAAACCGATCTGACCGGTTGGGAGACCGGTTCAGAGATCCAATCGTCCAGATCTTCTAATTTTGACCGTCAACATGCCCCCCTATTTTATGGCAAAGCTTGCATGCTAGAAAACATTCTCAATAATCAAAATTGTCTAAAGATGATGCTAGGCAATAAATCACCCATATGACGGTCTCTAAACACTTTATGGGTGCTAATGTAGCTGAAATAATATTCTAACAAGTACAACATCATATGAAACATTTACTTTCGGCTTTGAAACATCCAAACATATCTAATAACTAAAATCTTGATGTGACCATGGCGGCCAATTATGGCTCCTTGGTGAATCATAAGCATAATATTAATAATTATAAAATGAAGACCAAGAATTATACCAAAACCATGGATTGTAATTAGATATACTTGAATATGCATTTTATGGCATATGCATCAATGGGATAAAATGATGAAAACCAATACGATGATCGTTGATGCTTCTTCGCTCTTGGTGATGAAGAATTCCTCCTTTGATTGTTTTCTAACCAATTGATTTGCTTTTGCTCAGCTATTTTATAATATCTATATAACAATTCAGCAAAGTTTGGCTTCTTCTTCATCACCTTAACACTTTCAGCTCTACCAAAATTTCAGGCAAGACCGGTCAGACTGTTTGAACACCGGTTAGACCGGTTCCTTCAGAACCAGCCACTTTGTGGTCATCTTGCCCCCAACCAAACTTGATTGTTGTCCAGCTATATTGTTTGAAACATGTTCAACATCAGGGGCAATCTGATCAACAGAACTAGCCAATATTTCTTTAATGGTCAACTTTTCTATGAATACTGTCAATCTGAATTTTTATTTAATCTACCATCTTTTTTTACACGATAGACTTGCTTGATCACCTTACGCTTATTTTTCTGCATAGACCGATTTTTTTATCAAAACGGTCATTATGTATGGGTGGTGGCTCATTATTGACCGGCTCCCTATAGGTAATGTAATCTAGACATAAATATCTAGGAAAAGATGGCATATATGAATTATAGTAACATGACGGATAAGAATATGACATACTACAATAAAATTCCCATGACATAGGCGTATGTCATCCATGTGAAGGAAATGGCATTGATATTGGAAAATTATTTCATTGCCAATTTTGATCATGGAACTTCTGTTTTGGAACAGATTTTGAATGCTTGGAATTTTTAAGTCGACTAGCATCATTGACATCATTGTCTTTGGGACTTAATCGGAAGCTTTGTATCGGACTTTAGCTTTGCCTTTTGATGCTTGCTATGGTCTTTGGATTCAACGGTTTTCCAAACACCAATCTTGGGTTTTTTTAGGTTTAACCAGCTTTGGTACTGATTTATTTTGCGAAACCCCCAGAAGAATCTGTTCGACCAGTGTGCAAATTGGTTAGACCGGTCTTGGAAGAACTAGCACCTTTACATTTGTTTTATTGCCCCCCCCCCCCCCCCGCATGGAAGTACTTAGATATAGTTTCTATGATGCTACTAGAGGGCTTTGGACCAGGAACTTTGGCTAGAGACGGTCCAACTTGATCTTGGCCAGCAACATGATTAGTTGGCAAATTTTTGCAAGGATCAATAATAACATTAGCCGGCTTTTCAATAGCCAACTTTTGAATATCAGAAACTGAATTACTCCATCCTCTTCATTAATCAATAATTTTACATAGATGGATAAGCGAGCAGATATAGTACCCGAAGATTGTATCTCTTTCAATATGGCGATAGTCGATGGTGGCTGCCACAAGATAGAAACGATTACTTGCAGATCCGTTGAGCTTCTTGGTTATACTCTTCACGAGCTTTCTCATACTATTCACGAGCTTCCTCATACTCTTCACGAGCTTTCTCATAATCATCTTCATGTAGAACCATATTGCTAGGGCTCAATGGATCAGCCATGACGGCCAGATTCTTCCTCCCTAGCAGAGTTGCCAAAATATGTTGATGAAAATTTAGGGCCAACACACAAAAAGCACTCTCATGTGCGACGTGCGGAGGGGCTCCTTGCTGCTCCTCTGCACAGGCCGATCCAACTGGTATGGCAGACCAGTCAGACCCGTCTCGCTAAGGAACCCGGCGAGAGACCAACGAATGCCCGCCCGGGAGGACCCCATCGAGGCAGGTACATGTTAGGTTGCCATAGGCTCAGCAAGCCAGCCAGGGTGCCTCCTCATGCCATGAAGACAGAAGAAGAACGGCACATGTGGTTGGAAAAGGAGGGGAAAGAGGAAAAGTAAAGATAAAAAGTAATAGATTGATTTGTAATCGATTGGATACCCTCAATCGGTCGTGGCCCTTTATGTTTATAAGATGAGGAGGTCTTGCCTCTAATGGAGTCGAAACCTTAACAAATCTCTTGTAAAAATACAACTCCTACTCGGACTCTACAGACCCAAACTAGTCTAACAGGTGTGCAAACCGGTCCGACCTGTCTCCTCGAGAGCAGATCTTTCTGAGATCATAACTCTCTTATCCGAATTTCAAATCAGACGTTGTACATATGAATTATGATCTACTCGACAAGAGCTACATAATGGTGAAGTCCAATTTACATTTGGATTACTTTGTTCAAACCGATCCGACCGATTGGGAGACCGGTTTAGAGACCCGATCATCCAGATCTGACCGTCAACTGCTGGCGAATCGGCGATAGCAAGAAGAAGGGAGTTCCTTTTCTTTTCTTTTGGCGAGCTGCTGGTCGTTCGATGGTTTTTCCGACTGACGAAACTGGGCACCGTTTGAACACACGGTTTGGACCTCTGAACCTCTGAATTATTGAACACACGGTTTAATATCTGAATCAACCAACCCAAAGCAGCTAGCATCCCAGTTCAGGAATGTTACAAGAGATGTCGCTGCAGGCAGGAGGAAGGGAGCGATGGAAAGTGGAGGAAGAAAGCGACGTTCAGTGAAAGGATCGAGAAGTATTGGCCCAAATTCCAGTTTCGTACGAAAATTAATTTTTCCGTTTTTATACCAGGCTGGAGATGAGTTGGGGAAATCCTTCGGAGCGAAGGAATTGCGAAGAATCAGTGTATGCGTATGTGGTTCTCGCGTGGTGCTAGGCCTGATCCTCCATCCTATTAAGAATCAGTGTATGCGTATGTGGTTCTCGCGTGGTGCTAGGCCTGATCCTCCATCCTATTTTGGAGTATTGTGTAGAACACTCAGTTACCACCAGGCCTGCACCAGTGTCACTCTTTGACCATAATATGTATTGCAGTGTGCAGTTGATGATCCTGATGCTCTAAACTTCCCTTTGTTGTTTGGCTGGTGTACTGAGTCCGCAATCCACATACACGAGTCGGTAGGATCAGGTCGCTATCTCTGCAGTCAACAGAGCTGAGTTAATTCTGTTGTTTCCCAATCCATTGAAGGTCTATAGGCCAAAAGTGGCAACGAAAACTAGACACGTTATACATGTATTAGTTACAGGTAGAGATCAATGAACGACAGCTGTTGAGGCTAAATAAATCAAGTAGCTCCAAAGTTTCTTTGCAGAATTTTGAAAAAAGACAACTCAAAATCTTTAAATACGATCACACAGAGAGAAAGATGACAACTCCACTCGAAATTAAATACCACACTCTCCTGCATATGGCTCTGCTCATTGCCAGCTCCACTAAAACTCCAAACAGGCCAGGTAAAAAAACATGTGGGCAATGCTATATTGCTTGTCAATAGGCATTTTCTCCACTTACCTATTTAAAGAAAGTGTCTTGATCAAAAGATAGTACTCCATCCCAAAATAAGTGTCCGTTTAGAAAATTTCAGACACACTAGTAGTGGTGAGAAATATTTATGTTACCCCTAATAACTAATATTAATTATAATTGAAAATCATGCTATCTGTTTAGGTTTTTGATCTTGAATAAATGCATTTGCATTGGAACAAGAAAAATAGCATCAATTGATCATTTTATTGGATTTACGCACTTTTTCATATGTTTTTTTTACTGGTGTTGATGTTGCTTTAATTAAATGAGGTTTACTGGGAGCTAAAAGAACATTTTTTGTGGGACAAATTTTAAAGGCTGAAAAAACACTTATTTTGCGTCGGAGGGAGCACTGCCTAATGGCGAGGCAATAACAATCTATCTTTTTACATGAAAGTCTGAGCTAGCCAACTGAACGAGAATTGTATTTGTTTTAGAAGAAAACTTGCTTATTACCAAGTGAGTTAACCTGCCCAACTAAAAGGAAAAGGTGTATTGCCACTAGGAAACCCGAGGCCACTAAATTCTCCATAAACGGCACCCAAATAAACATTCAGTTGGAAGGATAGAACCATAAATAGGGAAGGGCATAGAAAATCCTCTCCTTTCAACTGAAAATACCTGCGAAAGAAAGTGAAGCGAAAGGTAAGCCATCTGAAGTTTTAGCAAGTGAGTATAGCCTAGTTTCAAAAAAGGAAAAGGTGCATTGCTATTATTGTTGGGGATCTAAATCAAGTTTCCCCTCACGCGCTTGGTCAACACCTCCGTCGTGTCAATACCTTCGCTGTTGATCAGTACCTTTGCAGGGCATTTAACTTCGAATGTTTTAGCGTTAGGGTGTTCGATGGATATATTGTCTATTGTGCAGGGACCGTGGCATAGCGGGATGGACCGAAGGTGTTCTCGGACGGCACGTCGGGATGGAAGGACAGACTAAGACCTTCCCAGGGCAATTCAATGGGCGGAACATTCAGAGAAGCGAAGGTGTTCGAATAGACAATATATCCATCGATTTGATTAATGCAGTACATCTTCCATTGTCAGCAGAGGCACATGGTCAGTTTGCACAATTATAAAAATTCTTACAACAGATTGATAATACATAGCCTCAAGACCTATGGGTTTACAGCTGGGGTAATCCTATCTTTTCAGCTTCCAAGACATACAAAACCCTCATTGGAGAAAGAGGAGTCCACCCGATCCATAGTTGGCTATGGAGATCCACATGTCAAAAGGAGCACAAAGTTTTCTTCTGGTTACTCATCAAAGACAGAGTCAATACCAAAGATGTCTTAAGCAGGAGGTCCATGTTTTTGGAATCTACAACTTGTGAAATGTGTATCCTACAGAAACACGAGACAGCAGCACATCTCTTCCTGCGATGCAATTTTGCTAAGGCCTGTTGGCGCTCAGTTGGTATCACATACCCTTCCACCAGATCGGTCACCTCCATTTTCAATACCATTCGAAGACAGCTACAATTACTATTCTTTATGGAAATCATAATTCTCATGACTTGGAGTATTTGGACAACCAGAAACGACTGGACTTTCAATAATTCTGCTCCGACGATCAGGGATGTCACAAGGAAATTTGTTTCAGATTTTCGTCTGGTAGCCCTTCGTAGGGCCAGGACCCAAATGCAATCCCTTATGTTAGACTGGGTAGATGCTTTGTAACCTGTTGCTTGAACACTTTTCTCTCTCTTTCTTTCCTTTGTTTTTGTCTCTATTTTCTTTTGCTTCGGCTTTGTTTTGTAATTGTTTAACTCTTTAATAAATTCAGTAGGGGTCATCCTCCTATTCCTTAAAAAAAAAAGTTGTTCGAAGGGCAGGTCACGTTCCTAACGTGACCAATATGGCATGAACCGCGTGACTCGCAAGTAAAATTCAATTCGATTTAGGACTCTTTGTTTAACATTATGTACAACATATTTTGAAGATGTAGCAGTTGAATAAGGATAAATATAGAATGTAAAATATCGGTTGGCCGTACAGTGAATTTCATTTGAGAAAAATACAAATTGTTGATGGGCAGTTAACATGTAAATTTATGAACCGCAAGCGTACGGATCAGTTGTAGCTCTTCTCTTAGAGTAATTCCCCAAGGTTTATCAATCCATGGAACAAGTGGATTTGCACGTTTAACTAATCACTAATCTATGTAACTGAAGGTTCTTTGTATATGATAAAATTGATCTGACAAAAGAACCAGTGAGTTAGATTAAAGCAGATAGAGAGTATGAATGTAAACAAGATAAATAAAACGCTTGTCCCAGGGATCTAGGATTACTTGTAGATATAATCACCATGCATGAAAGAATTGGATCAAAGTGTTATTGTGAGTGGATGTGAACCATGCCCAACACTTTTCCTCTCGCACGTAGTCAATATACGAGGGTACTCAAATATTAAACGTTAGGAACACGGATTGATGATAACTCTAGGTAAGCAAATAAGCAACCCAAAGTAGCCCTAGCTAGCCATTACATGAAGGAGCATCATCAAGATGTGATAAATAACAAACAGATCTTAAACAAGAGGTTCTGCGATTACAAATCAAGATCTACATACAACCCCGAGGACAAACAGAGACTTTACCCATGATCTTACACATGTTAATAGAATTCTAGGTAAAGATCGCCTTGTAGATCAACTGGACCGAAGGTGATGACGAACGGGGGCAGAAAGCCCCAGGTCGATCGTCCTGGGCACCTCCAAGCCGATCGGCTTGGGAGATTTCTCCCTTCTCTAGTGCTCCGCTTCGCGTGGCTTCTCGTAGATCCAATCTTCTCTCCATTTTTCCTCCTTTGTGGCGGTGGTGAATAGTGTTTACGTGGTGTTTTCTCCTCTTTCTCCTGCCTACTCTCTCCTTGAAGTTCATGAGGGGGTATTTATAGTCTCCCTAGGCGGCGGCTCTAGGTCAATGGTGGTGGCTCTAGGTCAATGTGTGAAAAAACCCTAGATATCATCGTAGACTTCACGCTGAAGAAATAAGAGGTCGACCAGATCGTGGAATGGGCTAGGCTGATCGGTCCAAAGGGTCCCAAGCCAATCGGTCTGTGGCCTTTCTAGCCCTTCTGGTCCTCTCCTTCCTCGTGCTGGCTTCCCTTGACGACCTATATCCAAATATCCATTTAGTTGTTTATGCAAACCCCCTTGATTATGTCGTATTTTCTATTATAATGCAATATACTTCAAAATACCACACATATACAATAATGGAGTTATTTTAGGTGCTAAGTGGCGGGTTAGTATAGGATTAAGCATGAAAATACTAGTTAAATAGCACTAAAAGGATGTCAATAATGAGCGTCACCACAAGTCCCTTGAGGATCCCATTTCTTTCATTTGTGCTCACAATTCTAAATGTTTGGTTTGGAGCTTGCTCAGAACCAACATTTTGGCACCCACCGTTCGTAGCTCATAAGAAAATCCACAATGGCTCCTAGGAAATACGGTCTATTCAAGCTAGACAGTTCCAACCAATGAGTTGAATGCAAATGATCCGAGCACAAGTTTAAACCAAGAAGCTCCAAGAGGAAGTGAGGCTAACGTAGTGCAAGAAAGGCAAAGTGCATTGGAAGTACAAGGAGTAAGGGTTGCAGCAAACTTAACGCCAAATTGAATTAGCCAGGTTAAGGCAGGAGGCAAAAGAGCTGAATTAAGACAAACTCAGGCTGGTAGAGCAGGTTGAAGCACAGCAAAGGGCAGCGCAAGCCGCTCAGGAGGTACAACAAGCCAGAGGAGAAGTGAAAAAATTGCAAGCCGAGCTAGAAGAGCTAAAGGCGAGGCAAGCGCAGCAAAATACCTTCGCAGTGCCCAACTTGGAAAGGCAATCCAAGCAACTGGACACCTCCGCGAAAATCATGGGGGCCCGGGGGTAGAATTGCAAACAACCAATTCGAGTCAGGGCCTTCGAATCAGGAAGTAAGAGTGTTGCATAACAGAGTCTGGGACAGAAAGTCACCATTATCGCAAGAGTTCCATTTAACTCGTTGGCCTCAAACTACTACAAATGCTTGAGGGGCTACTAGTCTCAATAAGAAACTAATGATGCCATTTTGAGGGGCTACTACTACAATTTTCATAATCGAAGGAGGTGAGGCTCACTACTACAATTTTCAGTAAGAAATGAAAGATGCCATCCAACGAATTAAACTGATGGTGCAAGAATTGGGGCACAATGCGCTGTCAGCTTTCTGCATTTAAGGGGCGGAAATAAGGTAAAACCACATCATTCAGGATAGGAGCAAATCCATAGGAGCCAAAATTGCAACATAGTAGCAACCTGACATAACAGACCAGCAGTTCAACTAAATCATCTTAAGTTTCAAACAAGTTCTTGCCATGTCCATAGCTTCGAGTGACTGCAGTCTGTAATCTGACATGAGACCCATTAAACGAAGATGACACACCTTGTCACTGCAAAACTTATTCCTTAAATTTCTTAATAATGAAGAGATGGCAGATCCATCACAGACAGTCCACATTTTATTCCACCTGCTCGAAAACAAAATCTGCATGTGTACGATAACAGAAAAGAACAGTAAGTTTAGAGATAACATGTTATCTGAGAAAATAAGAACGCTTATACTTGATAAAGGTCTCAACAAAAGTACTTGGCAAAGAAACCCAATATGCTAGAATGGACTTCACCGGGATACCTTGCAGCTAAATATTTCCAAGGATTGTTTTATCAAAATTTCAAAGTTACAAGGTACGAATATGAAACTCTTGCTTCGTGCATTTGAACAACTATCTGGCTTAAAGAAAAAATTCAATAGAAGTAATTTTGTTATGGGGAAGGGAAAGAACTTTGAAACTTGGGTATACATACAGCAAAATTGTGCAGTTGAAAAACAATAAGAAACATAAAAGAATGAAAACAGAACGACAACAGTAACGTATTCTATTAACCTGCCTTTCTCATCTACTATCCATCTGCCAAGGATGGAGCTTCATTTGTATGTGGGAATTTCTATGGTTTTGTAAAATTTATGAAAATAAAATCGCAAAATAATATGAGATGACTATGAAAACATCTCTCTTGATCTTCCTCTTGCTTCTTAATAGTTTATGAATTCTAACCAACTCAAGCAGTGTTATCTAGTTGTCCGACTAATTGCGATCAGTCATCCTAGTCGGTACTGAGGCGACTAGGTAAAAACCTGATTAGTTGGACTTTATCACCCAATTATTTGTCCGGTCAGGGCCTTATCGGTGCCATGGCAACTAGGTTCGATTAGACTATCTTACAACATTGAACTCAAGAAGTTTTGATTTGGTTATGATCAAATGAGACAAAAATAAAAGATGGATAACACAAGAAAGAACAATATAGAAGCACAGCCAGTTCGCAAATCTACATTTTTTTAATGGATTGAGCTATTAGACTCAACAGCATAGCCATAAGAATTCGACTCATCTGCAAAACAAGCATATAAAACTATTCAACAGATGAAGAAATTCAGATAATGTAAGTGCTGACCAATTTAATTTATACAGGATACATCCGTTGCTGCGGCTGGGGTGCGGAGGTCGACAAAAAATGGCAGGCAAAGGATCCAGTTCCTGACTTTATTTGATCTGATATGATCCCATAGTTTGCCGTTGCTGACTTTCTGTAGGCAACCGAAGATATTTTTTTTATTTGATCCAATACAATCCCTTACTTTGCCGTTCCAATGGGCAGAATCCAAGGAGGAAGGTTGCAGGCCTAGCTACCTGAGCATTTCTAGGACCGGGCCAAGTTGAAAAAAATAACGGTTCATGTCGGGTTGAAAATTTGTTCCCATGACCATCCTATCATTGTCGGGGTGATTTTTTAGACCTGGTTCAGACTTCCCGTTGTTTTTCAGTTGAAAAATAAATAAATTAAATTGTTTGGGTGAGCTTGGGCCGGCTTTGATTTTCGTTGACTACAAATCCCATAGCAAGTATGGGCGAGTCAAATCCTAGCGGGCTCGGGCTCGTGCTGGGCAAAAAACAGCTCAGGTCGTCTAACGGGATGGGGTTTGCCTCTCATGTTTTGTTGCAGAAAGGAGGGGGACTTGGAGTGATGGAGAGGGAAGGCGGTGTTAGGGCACAAATAGACCGCTAGCAAGGTACAGCTTAGCGCTGCTGTGTCTTGAAGAGACTAAATTGTTTTTGCTTTTGTGCAACTGTATCTTTTTATATCGGAATGAAGACTTCACACATTCATGTAAAGAAATAGAAACATATAATAGATACTTTGTTAAATTTAAACCAGAGTGCTTAAGTTTTCAGCTTAGGTATATTCTAAAATCTAAATAGATATAGGACATATACGTAGACTGTGGCTAAAAGTTAAATCAATCCCCACAAACAAAAAGTGCAGAAGTAAAATGACGTAAGGTGGTCCAAACAAAACACAAGTTATATGAACTACAATCATATTTTCATGTATACACCTTCCAATCACCGGAATCATCACGAGATACCCACAGACAGAAGCAGGCAACCTAGTGAATCTTTAGCCTTAATCTTCTGAATCCAAGAGATAGTAGATCCTCTAGCAGCCCAATTTTTTTACGTCTACTTGAAAATGAAACCTGTAAAATAATAAGAAGGCACAATAAGTTTATATAGAGATGTTATGCAAGAAACAACTGGCTACTCCCTCCGTCCCAACAAAGAATACAACTCTAACTATATATGCACATAGACATAGCACTGTCTAGGTGCATAGCTAGAATTGCACTTTTTTGTTGGGACACAAGGAGCACATGACAGAGAAACCTAAAATAATACCGGAAGAAGCATAACTCACTAGCACGTTGGACTGCAAATTATTTCAAAATTACCGTACTAACACAATAAAAAGTCTACTAAATACTAATAATTATTTGATAATCATCTGAACTGATAAGTTTAATACAAAGCAATCCACTAAACTTGCATGGAAACCAAAGAGTCAACTAGATGGAAAACAGAGAACGATAAATTATTGGGCAAGCAAATGACAGCATATGTGTATGTTAGAAATTGGAATCAGAGAAATTTCGAAGCACGGGATATACTAAAATATTTCTTTGTAGCTTGCTTTAGAGGGTATGATGCGTACCTTAAAAATAATACTCTATAATGAACTAAGCAAAGTTATATCTAATGCAAGGAAGACATCAAAGCAGAAACAACCTAAATTAAAATAAAAATACATGTTTTTCTCTAATTTCTAACTAATCTCACGTTGGCAGGTGACAGATGAAAAATGGGAGGGTGCTACAATGCACCATGAATAGTACAACATAACAGGTTAAGATCATTGACTGGAAGGGTTCAAAGGGGCGGTAGGTACATTTTCCTTTTAAAAATGTGCAAGTGGTGACAGAAGGAAAATCAAACAAAAATGATTGGGTTAAGGGGGAGGGATGTGCCACTAGTAGAGAATTGGCTTTCCATGCGCCCCCCTTTGTCCCGGTTTAAAGTTGGCCCGGGACAAAAGGTTCACCAACCGGGACTAAAACTCGGTCACTGGTGGGGGGCTCACCAACCAGGACCTTTTATCCCGATTGCAAAGGCTAGTGGGAAAAAAAGACTCTGAGAGGCCTTTTATCCCGGTTTGAAACACCAACCGGGATAAAAGACCCCCCTTTTATCCCGGTTGGTAACACCAACCGGGATAAAAGGGTCAAGAGCCTTTTATCCCGGTTTGTAATACCAACCGGGATAAAAGGGGGTCATTTATCCTAGTTGGTGTTTCAAACCACCAACCGGGATAAAAGGGGGTCATTTATCCTAGTTGGTGTTTCAAACCGGGATAAAAGGGTCCCCAACGAGGTGACTGGAAGGTGACTGGAAGAGGATTAAATCCTCGAACCCTTTTATCCCAGTTTGTAATACCAACCGGGATAAAAGGGGGTCTTTTATCCCGGTTGGTGTTTCCAACCGGGATAAAAGGGTCCCCCACGAGTTAATACAAAAGGATAGCATCCCCTATATAGTCAGATGTGGTGTGTAGATGGGATGGCAAGGAAGCTACGCGCGAGGCTGGAGGTTGTGGGTTCGAATCCCACGAACCGCGCACGTGCATATTTCACGTGAAAAATCGCGTGTGGGGGGCCTCCTGGGAAGCTCGGGATTTTTTTTTTGCAGATATTTGCACCCTACCAACTGGGACTAAAGCCCAATTCTCTACTAGTGTGCGTATATTAGAATCAGAGAAATTTGGTCACAACATAATTGAGCATGACAAGTAGAATAGTTTGGTTAAAATACCTGTTACTGCTCATAACTATTAACAAGTGAATATATCATGTTAATGACAACTGCAGCCACACGGTTTCTCATCTCTTAATTCATTTGGTACTAAAAAAAAATCCTATTTTCGTTTTCACTCCTGTATAAGGAGAATTTCACAAATATAGAGAGAATAGAGAGTGTTGCTAGTTCAGAGCTCACTTACATATGTTAAGTGTGCACATGAACTTTAAAATTTTGTGGACGTTCTCATCAACCGCTTCACATTTGATTTTGATTGCCTTGAGGTCTTTTGATATCACAGCTGATCTGTCCACCATTGGATGGTATCTTCCTTCTATTTCCACTATATGGTCATGTTCCTGAAGTAAACAAAAATAGTTAACCATGATAACCATAACTACTTCAACAAGACAGGAAGTATCCAATAAGGGGAAAAGAAATACCTTGGAAAAGAGTTGAAGAACGAGCATCTCTAGCACTGGTGAGTTCTTGAGAATGCAGGTTAGTGCAGAGAAGTCAGGAGGTACACACCAGTGATCATTGAGTAACAATGTCTTTAACTTGCTAAATGTAGGGCACTGCTTCAAATCGCTTTTGAAAATAAACTGGACAAAATGTGGACAGAAAAATTATCTAATACTCAGTGTGAATCTGATGGTTATAAAGAACCTGATTGCTGAGCAACTTTATGAATGCATGGCTAGAAGAGGATGTGGATACTGCAACACGAATAATAGGAAACCAGAGGTGTTAAAGGCAAAAGTGTAATCATACCGTGGTGGATTCTGATAGCAATGCCAACTTCTCCGCATTTGATAAACCATTCAGAAGGGCACACTTGTTGTTATCCATGATATCATGACAAGAGTAACAATTTTCCTCTTCACAAACCATCGGGAAATTATCCAAAAGGGGAACTCTAACATATGCCTCTTGCAATAATGGCATGCTCCCAAGAATAGGAGGCCTGTACAGGTGGGCATGTAGGCGTAGTGACACAAGACTTGGGACAAGAATAAGAGTGCTGCTCTCTGTGCTGAAATTACAATCCGTCATGCTTAGCCATTTCACGGAATCTGATGAGAGCCTCTTGACATTCCGAAAATAGCAGTCGCTAAGCTCCAGATGTTGTAGCGACGGACAGCTCGAGAAGTCGCAAAAATCGCTGTTTAACAAAAGGCCAACAAGCTCTAGCCTGGTCAAGTGCCGCGAGACGAGAGGCAGGTTGTCCAACTCCATGAACTCAGCGGCATAAAAGTTCTCCAGCCTGAACCTCTGAACTTGGCACATCACGACATGGCGGACCCAACGGTTGAGGCGGACAACGTCGTCGTCCTTGTAGAAGCAATCGAACGTGAGCTCACATACTTGAAGGGGCGCACGTCCGCGGAGGCGTAGCATACCGTCGATGGCCTCCGGATCCTGGGAGTGCTTCAAGCCTCGCTGATGCGAGAAGCACGCGTCGTCCTCGACGCACCTGATTCGCAGGGCCGTGGCGTACTTCCAAAGGTGGCGCCAGCGCCTGGCGAGCACCGATGTCCGGCCAGCCTCATCCACCGGCAGGAAGCCGATGATGTGCTCCAGGACGTCATCCGGAAGCGCATCTATGCGGTCACTGCCACTCGCCGCGGGCACGTTCTTGCTCTTTTTCTCTGGCCGCATTCTGTCGAAAAACTGGAGCGCGCTAAACGGTAGCAGCACGACGAAGAACGATCAGACAGAGGGAACCCGACCTGGAGCGGATCCGGTTGGAGGAAGATTGAGTCGCCAGCATGCAGGGCGACGACCTTACGTGGCTGCCACCTGCCGGTGGCTTCAGCGATGTCCGATGGCTGTGTTGGGGAAGGAGACGAACTGTTTGTAGTTGGGTTTCCACGGCCGACTTGGATTTGGAGTTCTTCAGGGTTGGGTTTCTACAGGCCGGCCCCGTGGGCCAGGGCCCACCTTCAGTTAAAAGCCTTCGTTCACCTGGCCCAGCTGCAGCACCTTCGTTGTCTTTGTGTTCGCCTGAGTTTATCATTGCTGTTTCACTGCTACAGTGCTACTATACAATAGGTTAGTTTGCCGTCCCAAAGCAGCTAGGTTAGACTATAGCGTCAGGTTTTGTGTTTGAGGATGAAGATTGAACTTGATCGGTAGTCGAGGGCTAACCATAAGGCATTTGCTTCTGAATAACCTCCCCAAAAAACAATTTGCTTCTTCGCAAAAAAAGAAGATACAATTTGCTCCACCTCCACCAAAATTAAGGAAATTTTCCAAAGATGTGCAACAACAGGATACAACCTGCCGAACGCCCAAGTGCAGCCTATTTGTTTTTCTCTTTAACCATTTTGCTACTTGACCCGTGTCGGGACGACGGAGCAGAAGTCCTTTGAAATATGTAAAATATCAGCCGCTAGTTATTTGGCACATGCATTAATTAACAGATTGTGCAACATGAATTTCTCAACAATCATGGATCATCACTCTGTAATTATTAACAAAATTCCGTCCAGACCATTCTTAATGAGGGTTTTCATGATTACATTTCCAAAATACTCCCTCTTACATTTCCAAAATACTCCCTCCGTTCGCTTTCGATAGGCATATTTCCAAATCTGAAAAATTCTCTTTTGATAGTTTTATTTCAGTCCAACTAACCATCTATTTAATGGTTGTCTCGGGTTCGATGCATGACTCTTTATTCTTCCAACCGAGATTGATTACATAGGTATCAAGAAGTCTAGACCTTAATGAGTTGCTTGTTTACGAGAACTAGTTAATCGCATGATTAAATGGATGATATGTAAGATGATAGGTAGGATTGTTTTCCTTTGTCATTGTACCCAGAGGAAATAGTATTATCAAAAGAGAACGGAGTGAGGACAAGCTAGCAAGAGAACATTTAATTCATAGTTGAAATAGTTTCATACAATGCATTATTTTATTTTTATTATTGTTTTCTAGGCTACATGCAAAACACAGACTACGTTGGAAATATTACCATGAAACTTATTTTACATCTCTCTTCATTAATTCTTTGACATATCATTAAAAAAATACTGACATGGCACCCAATTTAATGAAAATGAAACTCTTAAGAGTGGGCTCAGTTGCTGGAGGATTTGTGAGGGTCCTCCTCGGCTACTCCCTGTCTCCCACCCATCCGCGGCTCGCTTGGTGTGCACTCTCTCTGTCGGACCCTCCCCTGTCAGTGCCGTCCTACTACGTCTCATAGACAGGTGGGCACAGACCTGAGGCTGTTGCTTGTTCGCCGAAGAAGCAGCACCTCATCGTGGTTCATCATGGCCACTGCGCCACGCAAAGAGCCACCAAAGGAGGTGGCCATCCAGAGCCATTGCGGTGTCGCTTTCTACTGTGCTAGCCGACACGGTTGACGGCGTGGGAGGAGGCCATGCTATGGCAGGTCCCCAGGTCTCCTACGACAAAGGCGGAGCTTCGCACTAGCAAAAGAAGTAGGCCATGCATGCCCTCTTCCCCCGATTTTCTAACTTTGTTTAGAAAACACTTAATTCTACTGCTTACTCTCTCCATTCTAAAATATAAGATATTTTAGCTTATCTTAAGTCAAACACTTATAAGTTTGAACAAAGTTATAGAAAAGAGCAGTAATATTTAGAATGCCAAATAACTAAAATTATATCCATTATAAGATATATTTTCTTCATTTGCTTACTAGATGTGTTATATGTTAATACTGTATTCTATAAAGTTGTATTCTATAAAGTTGGTTAAACTTAGACTATTTTATCTCAAGACAAAACAAAAATGTCTTCTATTTCAGGACATAATGAGTAAGCACAAAGAAATCGCTAAGGGCAGTTCCAACCCTCCAACTAAAATAATTTTCATTTGAATTGCCACATGGGACCTTTAATTTATGTGACACTATTATTAAATGAGAAAGAGAATATGGAGAGCAAGAAACTGGGTCTCAAGCAAGATCCGTGTCAACACAAGAACCTATACACTAGACATTGTCAACTTTTACATTTGGAGAAGATGGTTTCTTCATAATTGATGAGGAACAGATATGATTGGTTGAGAAAAGAGATGATAAATTTATTGTAGAGTGCATAAATTGTCACTATGGGTTGGGACTACTCTATCAAGAACCATATCAAGAAATCATTTGTTGTAGAGTATAATTTCCAAGTGGTGTCTTACTTATGTACCAGTATAGACACTGCCTATGGGTACTATGGGTAGGGACTACTCTAATCCTCTGTTACTCTCATTTTTACCTATGACACCTATGTGCACACATCTACACCGTGTCGGGGATAGATCCCTAGTACCTGCAAGAAAGGAAGAAGACGGACTCCTATTAGGATTCCTTTGTAATCCTACTAGGACTCATACCATATAATCCTATTAGAACTCCTACCTTGTAACCGATTAGTAATCCCCGCCCCCTGGAGTATATAAATTAGGGCAGGGGTACCTAGATCGGGAGCTCAGAACCATCATCAATAGCCAACAACTAGGCTACACAACACCCAAGTGCAGGGCATAATATACAACACTCCAAATAGAACGTAGGGTATTATGCTACTCTGGCAGCCCGAACATGTATAAATCCGTGTCTTGTATCCTCGCTTTTACCTTCAAGTTCCAGATCCGACGATCCCCCACCAACCAATCTAATACCTCGGGATATCCCTTGGTAGGTTGCCGGGTATAAAACACCGATATCTGACGTGTCAGGTAGGGGTGATCGTCGAGATCATCGGGTGAGCTTGAAGGACCTCATCATCAAGATCCATCTACTTGACAACAAGAAGCAAGTTGCTGAGTCGGAGTTCCGAGCAGACAAATCTATACCGAGATAGAATTGATGCACTCCGCGTTCCAGTCGAAGACCGAGTCGGTTTCCGTCGGAGGTTGCTGCATACGGCTCGTCGATCAAGTAATGTGCAGATTGAAGCAAATAATCAAGTCGCTCTACACGTCTCGATCAGAAAACTAGTTGAGGACGGTCTACTTCTACTACTCATCTCGACTAGAAAACTAGTCGAGGGTGGGTTCCACATGATCAACAACTATTTAGAATCGACTCTGGCTAGTTGGCTTCATCAACAATCAACACAGCTTCATCAACAATCGTCCACGAATCAAGCTAAGTCACTTTTCTAATAAATTTTTCGGCTTGTTTTCTCCATGTAGGGCAACGTGCCGACTACTTTTTTATGTACGCCTCTCGATGAAAATTACCCTCCAGAGCTATACTTTGCCAACTATTCTTGGAGCATGTTGACTGATAGCCACGAGCTTGGTACACCGAATTACGGAGGCTGCGGCCATGGGGTTGGTGCACTGAGTTTTGAAGGCATCACCACAGGTTTGGTACAATGAATTTTGGAGGCAATAGCCATAGATTTGATGCACTAAATACTGGAGGCTCACAATGGCTACACCCTAAGGAGGCACAAATCCAATGCGCATAACATGCGCTCTCCTCGCCAAAAGGCAAACAAGTCTTATCGACTACTTTAAGCGCAATCGTGCTCTCTCTTTTGTCGCAATGCCAACTACTTATGTCTTCTCTTAGCGGTCGCCAATATCCTTGAGCAGCACACGCCTCAATTCGTGATAGTCTTGGATCTTCTGTCACGCCTAAACGCTAGCACGCATACACGAGACAAAAAGATCTTAGACGTGCAAACAACAGTGCCAGTATGCGTACACGAGACACAAAGATCTCACACACGCAATAGCAATGGCTAAACAGGGACTGAGAGCTTAAACATAACAAACTAACTACTCGGGAGAAATATGACCAAAATAAGAGCATGACACACAACATTTACATTATATTCATCACTGAATAAATTTCAGTAGTTCCAAATTCTACAAATATGCAACATAATGTATGCATTTCTTTTTTCAGGTTAAATTTCTATGACGACTCTCCAGGACGCTTAGCGTACCTATAATGGCTTCGCTAGCTCCAAGGCTGAGGGCTAAGTGCCAATACTACTCGGAATATCTCCAGTGGCTCAGCTAGCTTCCAAGCTCGGGAGCTAAAGCGCCAATTACTACTCGGAATGCCTCCAGTAGCTTCGCTAGCTCTCAAACTTGGGGGCTAAGTGCCAATAACTACTCAACGTGGCTCCTATGGCTCACCTGGCCCATAAGCTCGAGGGTTACATGCCGCAAAACTGTTCGGATGATGACTTGTGTGAAGACTAAAGACCCTCGGATTGATTATTTAATCATTCCAAGGCTCGAGGGCTGATAAGCTACACCCAACAGTTGATTTTTTTTCAAGATGAAAGAAGAGGATTTAAGATTTTATTGACCCTCACCTTGATTCTTCGATTCAACCTAAGGCTCGGGGGCTACTCCATATGGAGTGCGACTTCCGCCGCCCTCCATATCACATTCCAAAGATGAAGATTACAAAATCAAGACAATCAAGGGCTTGAGCACACCATAGCCTCATGGCAGATTTGAGGAACTTTTGAAGATTCAATCAGACAAAAGTAATCAAATAGCACCGAAACTACTCGGTGAGGATCTGAAAAGTACACAAGGCTATTGCATTCTACTATGAAGCACTCGGGGGCTTGTCAGGGATAGATCCCTAGTACCCACAAGGAAGGAAGAAGACGGACTCCTACTAGGATTCCTCTGTAATCCTACTAGGACTCATATCATGTAATCCTACTAGGACTCCTACTTTGTAACCGACTAGTAATCCCGCCCCCTGGAGTATATAAAGGAGGGCAGGGGTACCTAGATCAGGAGCTCAGAACCATCATCAATAGCCAACAACCAGGCTACACAACACCGAAGCGCAGGACGCAATATACAACACCCAAAACTGGATGTAGGGTATTACGCTACTCTGGTGGCTCGAACCTGTAAAAATCCATGTCTTGTATCCTTATTTTTACCTTCGAGTTCCAGATCCGACAATCCCCCACCAACCAATCTATTACCTCGAGATACGCCTTGGTAGGTTGTCGGGTATAAAACACCGACACACTGCTCGCGGCTTGGGCTAGTAGTGCCAGCTGTACATTGTAGGGTCCACTTGCTAGTATCTATCCAATGCAAAGCCAACCTCCAGTGCAATTATGGAAAACCAACTGCCCACTGTCGGTTCTAAAATGTAATATCCAGATGAGCCTCCCCTCCCGAGACCCGTAGAAAATTTTTCAACTAACCCCATGCCACCACATGGAACATTTTTATGTAACACCAAGCCATTCTAATATGTTAATGGATATTTCTAACATGGTGAAATAAATATCAACCCCGTAGTTGCAATTGCTGTAACCAACCAATTGATCGAGTTGTAAATACTGCTTTCCACCTACTACCCTAGTTGCATTAAATCAAGACATTCCTAACTCCGTGCAATAAATTCCATCCCCACAATTGCGACTGGAGTTGTATCTAGCCAATGGTTCGAGTTGCAATCGGTCTACACTCCGAGTTGCAAATACTGTAGGTCATCTACTACCTTCGTCACATTAAATTGTGACATTCTTAACTCAGTTCAATAAATACCACCCTCGCAGTTGCAGTCGGAGTTGTATCCAGCCAATCATTCAAGTTGCAATCCGTTTACACTACAAGTTGCAAATAATATACGCCACCTACTACGGCCTGTGAGGTGTGGAGGAGAAGGCAGAGGAGATGTGGAGGAGAAGATATAGGAGAGATTTTTTGTGTAAATGTAACATCAAATAAGGTGTCGGTGCTAAACGTATCATGTGGATCGGGGGTTGATTGTAGAAGCGTGCTTTGTTCTCAAAACTTCACGTTTCGGTTTGCAGTTGGGTTACTACGATGGTACTCGAGTAGGTTTGTACCCAATATTTACCAGTTCCCCATGGCCCCATCTCTTCCTCTTCCTGTCCCTGATCCTTTCCCCTCCCTCCCCTGCATTCTTTGGCCCTCGCCCTCAATGCCTCCGCTCCTCTCGCAAACCTCAACTTCTTTGCTGATTCTTCCCCATCACACCTAATCCCAGTTCCTTCGTCTGCACCGCCCCTTCGACCGTTGCCGTCGGCATCCTTGGTGCGGCCACCGGTGAAGCGGCCGCCGGCCAGTTTGAGGTGAGTACGTACCTCTGAATCCATCTCTTCACTCTATTCTGGTTCGTTTCCAACCCCTCCAATCACGCCGTCTCAGTGCGAGCATTGCTTGTCTCGCAGCGCCGACGCCTGCCCGCCCGCTGCCTGTTCGACGAAATGCCTCCAAGGAAAAGGGGGAGGACGGGCAGGGAGGCCGCTGCGGCGCCGGAGGACGATGGCCGCGACCACATCAGCGCCCTGCCGGATGACGCACTCGAGCACATCCTCTCCTTCATCCCGGCGCTCGACGCAGCCCGGACGTGCGTGCTCGCCCGGCGCTGGCGCCACATCTGGAAGTCCACCAAAAGTCTGCGCATCGTCACACCGGGTTCCATTCAGGACATAAAAGAGTTTGTGGACCACTTGCTTCTCATACGCGCGGGCTCGCCTGTCGACACATTCGAGCTCAGGACCCAAGAGGGCATGTCCATTGAGGACAATGCACGTGTGAATCTTTGGATCCGGCATGCGTTGGCGTGCAAAGCCTGTGTGCTCCAGTTTGAGATCTTTGGCAGTACTACCTGGCTGAAACTAAAGGATATTCATCTACTCTTTGCCTCCCAGTATTTGACTAGGCTAGATTTTGCCTATGTCCAGTTCAGGGACTGCTTTCTCAACTTCTCAAGCTGCCCTGCATTGCAAGATCTACGTATTAGAAGATATGAAGTACCTCCGTTCGTTTATATATGACGTCGGCTTGCTCAAAATTAAGCTGATCAACGTCATATATAAATGAACAGAGGGAGTAGTTGCCAAGAGGATCTCATCACAGTCCCTAAAGCGTCTAAGCATTGCTGATTGCAATTCCATTTGGACATTGCGCACTTGCATTCATGCCCCAAATCTTATTTCGCTGTGTCTCGATGAGACTTTCCACAGGGCTCCTGTGCTTGAGAAAATGCCATCCCTAGTAGAGGCAGTTGTTACAATCCGTGAGTGCAATTCTGACATATGCACACGTACCACCTCTCAAGGCTGTAATGTTTTGGAATGCAAAGGCTGCTATGGCATAGAAGGTGACACTTCATGTGTGCTCCTTCAGGGATTATATACTGTTAAGAACATGGCACTTGTAGCTCTGTCCAATCCGGTATGTTTAAACCTTTTCTTATTTGCTCCCCTATATGATACACGCCCATTGTTTATGTTGTACTACCTATAGTGATATTCATAATTTTACTAATGAATGCTTAGATATGCTTAGTGGATGCATTGACCTAGATGGGTTTCTTTTGCTGTGTACATGTTCATCTTGTTATATAAAAGACAATCATCATGTCAATCATAAGGACTTCATTTGATCTTTTTTGTTGCAATCTGTCCAGTTTATTTCCAGAAGGGACTTGAAACACTACCCTACGTTTAGGCATTTGAAGAATTTATTACTCAATGAATACTGATGTGTGCCTGATGTATGTGCGTTGGCATGTATTCTTCAGCATGCACCAGTAGAGAATCTCATTCTTCAGCTATTTTCGAAGGTATACCTTTTCTGGATCGATAAATGTTGCATTTTAGGTATATTTATTGTATACATTGTTATATTAATCTTCGCAAAATGTTTTTGTATACTGCAGGGGCCTACACATCAGGTTGAAATAAACGGAAATCCTAATCCACAAGTGATATCAGCTGCAATATCGTAACAACTTAAAATAGTGAAAGTCAAATGTAAAGTAGATGATGAGACAGTTCTCAATGTTCTGAAATTCCTGAGTAAACATAATATGTGTAAGCTACCTTCTGTCACTCTACATGCTTTTTCTATTTTCGCAATTTGCTTTCATATGTGGGATAGAAATAAATAACTTAGAAACTCCTAAATTTATAGGGAAATGAAACCCTTCACTGCATTTTGTTGGTGGGAAAATATACAAGAAGTGGATTTGTATGTTAACTGTGAATTTTTTTTTCCAAACTTGATAAGTTGTTGATTCTAAATAGTTGCACATATGTTTGAAATAAGTGGTCTGAGCCACAATACAGTTTTTTAGCATGCAGATTAGTTCTGAGCTGTAACATAAATGTGTCTTTATTTAATATTCAGCAACACATTATGCCTGTCTTGTTGCATTGTTCCAAACAGTATGTCATATGCATTAGAGGACTCGTTTTAAATTTTATTATTTTTGGAAACTCATCCTTACAGGTACACAGTTGCTGTGTACATACATAGTTATTTATGCAGTAGGGTATCATCCTTGCACACAATATGTAGTTATGTTTGCAGCAGTGTACCATCCGTGGTCCATCTGTTCTCCAATCATCTCTTTGTTTCAACTGAATTCCTCTTAATTGGTACTTATTTCAGTTTTGTTTTGCTATCAGCACCACTAATGACCATTATGGTATCACTGTCTTAGAAAACAGTGATGCCATTCAATTATTTGATTTGGTTTTTATTCTTTCCATAGACACAAAAGAAAAAAAAGATACTCAGTCTACCAAGGATGCAAATTACCAACATTGCATATGTCATTTAAATTTTATTCGACTTCTTTTTTATTACAGAGAGAGAGGGAGGGAGGGAGGGAGGGAGCTTATATTCTAGTTAGTGTAAATTTGATGTATTTGTAGAAAATTATGTTACTACTGCTGCATTTAAGAGGCAACCAACATATAGCTACATTAGATAGCGTAAAACCAAATATTTTAATTTTCAGGATCAATGTATGGAAGTGTTATGGTTTAGGAGCCCTTGGGCCGGGCTACAGCATCAGACCATGCTAGTGCAACCCGCAGCCACCATTTCAACTGGCTCAGCAACTTGGGAGCTGAGTAATCTTTAGTTAGGCATAATCTTATAGGCTTATAGCAACTTTTTTTCAACTTACGTTTGATTAAGCAAAGATAGGGGTTCCTATTGGAAGAAAAAGATCAAAGACAGAAACTAAAGTTATTAGAATTTAAGGTAGAAATTTATTAATGACCCCATGTATTATTTGACTTGACTCTGGCCAAAAATAGAAGTCCGACTGTCTAACGAACCACCTAAGAGGAAAAACATTTCGATAATCATGTAAAAATGATGTCATATTTGTTGTGGAAACTATTTGCAAAAGAAATGTTTCACAATTTTATGCAAGCTTGTTCATTTAAAAGCTGATTTTATTGTGAATAATGGCACATGCTCAGAATATCATACATTCTTGATTTTTTTTCTGATTGCAATATAATAACTACATTTTAGTAGGAGCTTCGGGATATAGCCAAACTACTATTCCTGTATCTGAAGTTTCCTAGTTATGTTTTTCCCAGATGTCACTCCTTGCAACTGATTCTGCTTGTTCGTGCAGGTTTCACTTTTGAGGAATAGGAGGGGTGGGCTTCCTGTGTGACAATTTAACCAGTATATGAGAGATCAATGGTGAGAACATCAAAGGGAATCACCAATAGTACCTTAGGTCGATGTCTTCTGTCAGTGTGATTCCTTTCCGTTCCACTCTAGGAATATCTTCAGAGTCAGGCAGCAATTAGTTGTTTGAGTCATTTAGCTGAACCTGGTTTAACTTGCTGCTTTTGACTCTGCCCTGTTTCCTGATCGCAGATTCCTATTAGTTGCTGTTTGATTACTTTTGTCGTTGGTTTGGGAATTGTAATGCTTAACATGTGTTTGCTATCGAACATATTTACATCTGGGAGTTTGGGGCCTTGCAGGTTGAAGCTTTAGAGTTTGACATCTTTCCCGTCTCCTTATGATCCTGAACATTTTCTGACATGTCTCATTTTTTCTCTTTTCTGTGCATCCATATATATCCCTGCATGGTTACTTGAAATAAAGTTCAGTCAATACGCATCCCTTACGGGCGTACAACGTCATGTTTTCAGTCAGTCGTGCACTCCATGAGTCCATATCCATTTTTTCTGATATGGTTCCAAGCATTTGACAACAAACCTGGGTCTCGATCTAGATTACAGTTCCCATGCTAAAACCCAAGCATGAATCGACTTACATGTGGAGTAGAAATGGTGCCGATAAACGGAAAATACAATAAAAGAACATGGATAATGATGAGAACTAGACAAAGTTACCACAAAAAACAAAACCAAAAAAATACGCTGGAAGCTTAGACAGACACACATCATTTATTCAGATATTAACTTGATCAATGCCTTGTGAGCTCTCCATTCCGACCTGCTGATAGCATCATTCCTCCTCATCACTAGGCACTTCGATCCAACGTTGTAACTTGGACCTGCACAGCGAAAATCAAAGTCATGGCAAATATTACATGCTGCAAATTTGGCGTTAATAAATAAACAAATACACACAAATGAGGAGGAGTACTTACCGTTGCCTCTGGAGTGTGGAATACATGAATATCAAGCTCTTTTATGGCGTCAGTGGCAGTACTACTCTGGGAATTTATGAACTTGATGGTTCCATGCGCACTAGCGAATGCTACAGTCCCACCCGTAATCGACCACTGACTATTGGGTTTCACCTCTGTGATTCCCGACACATCAAGTGCGGACCCTGCAAAACTATTTCACACAGAAAATTAGAAGAGATCATGTTTCAGGTTCATCACAATGACCTCAACCATGGCTTATACAACTTATTAACATATTTTGGCAATATAATCCCGTAATTACAAATACATTAGTACTATCCCTTATTTACACAAAACTACACTCCATGAACGTATCGTCGTGTGTGTAGAGAATTTGTTGTTACCTGCCAATCTGCCATCGCGGAACACGTACTATTGTGTGAGCAGTGTACCAGCTGGTGGTGGTCTGACCAGCTTGGAGATAAAACCACGACATTTTCAGTTGCACTGAGCCCTGTGGTGAGAACCCAGTCGTGGACGTACATCTGGCGCCTATAGGTTCGGGTGAGTTTATTACGCCATATTCGTTCCTGTACGTTTGGAACGCCCGGTTGGCCAAAGGCCTATAGGCCCGGGTGAGAATACCATGGAGTCCCCAACCTTAGCTTTTACTAGTGGAAGAATGCATAGACCAGGAGTGAATTCGTTGAGAGGTATACATGTAAATATATGTTATCCCTTTGGCGTGCCTTATGATCCAAACACTAATTAAAAAACTAGATTCCCGGCTAACAATTTCTAATCAGGTCTTTATTGGCCATACAGCTTACACGCACTAGAGGTAGTAGTTTATCATTGGCGATCTGTAGGTTTGGAGAAAAAACACTTCAATCCAGTCGGCTTTGATGACATCATCACACCGCGTAACCATGACGCGCAGCTACCATAGTTGCACCCTTCGGTGCCCTAGTACAACCCTGTTTATGTTTTGTCAGCGCTACCATTTAATCCCCTGGTACCCTGCCTCTATATTCCACTACACATCAAGGTCTGCATTCAGATCCCTCATTTGTAACGATAATCTGAACACATCCATTACTATACATTTGTTTCTGTTTGGTACATGTAGGCACTAAACCCATACCACGGTATCTGTTACCGACCTTGCACAATCCTGATACCGCTGAAAATCTGCCGTATCATATGCTGTGAGTTGATTCTCCTCTTGAAATTTCAATGCATCCACTTGCTATCCTTGATCTATCATGAACTCACGCCCAACCTCCAGTAGCCACCGTCAAGATGTAGTTTCTGGTCGCTTTTCTCATGCCTGCTATATATGTGGCCGACTCCCATCTTGCCGGCACTCCGTACGTTACCGTCGACACCCGCTGCCGCACGCAGCCATGGCTGCTGTGGCGTCACGCAAGACTACACACCACCACAAAAATCGATTTCTGTCCCTCCTTATCTCTCCACACTTCATTCTCTCTTCCTCTAGTGGCAGCAGCAGTGTGGTAGTGGGCGGGCTGGGGGTGCAGCAGCCTTGCAATAGCAAGTGGCCTCGTCGGGCAGCCAGCTTCGGTGGGGATCTCGGAGGCCGTGGAGACTATATATCGCATACGCGATTCATAATAATCTGCCGTACACATCCGCTAAAGGAGCTGCTCTCCTAGGCGTGGGCTTCAATTTGGCCCAACTCAGCTTTTCATTTTCTGGTCCAAGTTGGCGGTTCGTCTGCTGCCACGGGCCTGCGACATTGACGCGTGTTCGCATTCTTTTCTGTTTTTTGTTTAGTTTTCATTCTTTCTTACTTTGCAAGTTAGCATTCTTAAATTTAACAAACGGGAGTTGTTTTAGAACAGGAATACAAGAAAAGAATGCGAACACGCGTCAAATGGCGCCAGGTGTGCCCTCCTATGTTCTAATTCAAAATAACATATTACTTAAGCAACATGTTACCAAGTCATATATTGTTTCTTGTATGCAAAGCATATGGTTATCATTGACTAATTCAAATATGATTACAAGGAGTCTGTATCCAGTGTTGATCGATTAGTATTCAATCCGAATTTGAATTTGAGAGACGTGGACAAATAAACTAATTGAAAAACTGGGTGGGGAGAAATCGATGGTGCATGATATTGCTTTTCGAACAAACACATTACGTCACAAGAATATTTTTGTTTGTGAACACGTGGCAGGAGCACTTTCATTCATGAAGCGGAGAATGAAAATTTTTACAACAAATCTTTAGCCCACAGAATTATTAGGCCATAGCTGGAAGATCAAAATTTTATTTCACTCAGTTACTGAGTTCCCTGGAAGAGGCAGAAGCAACATGAAACCAATGTCGTCGCCATCAGGTCGTCTTCACAAAGCTCGATCACAGACTGGAGGGCATCATGATCCTTGTTAGAATCCTGATTGCAGGAGTAGGACATCGGGCATGGTTTGGTAGACCACACAGCTACTTACTCCTGCTTCTGATCTGCAAACTTCACTCGCAGGGGACGTCCATCCAAAATCTGTAAAATTAGCCAAGTATTATTAGTTATCATTCATGCATTCGATTGGATAAGTAAGTTTTCAAAAGTGAAGCACTGGTAAATCTACCTGTCCGTCCAACTTAGCAATAGCATGTGCTGGTCCATCATCGATTGCGGTCGCCATGGTAACAAACCCGAACCCTCGTGAACTCCTGGTTTTTATGTGGCACATGATCCTTGCATCGGCAACCTTGCCATGCTTACTAAAGAACTGTCGCAGTTGACAACTATCCACCTTCCGTGGCAGATTACCCACATAAATCCTGAAAAAGGGCCCGAATTGTGGCTCGGCTGCCTTTCTGTGCAAAGGTTGCTCAAGCTTTTCTCTGATTTCCTGCATGCGCAAGCAAATGAGTGTAATTAAATACAGTAGCTAATACATTACGGACGCAATCTTTTCCTAATTGTATCTCCCAGCTAGACGTTTGTCATACTGCGAGACTCATCTACTAACAGATTTAGGAATACTACCAATGCAAGATCTGGAGTTTCCTGACTTTGAGCTATTTTAGTTAGGAGAAAAACATATCCACCACGAAGTGGGCAACCAAAGCACCGAAATAAATGTTGCTAGTGCTCTAATGGAAGCTCCACAAACATGAACAATTAAAGATGAGATAGTGCATGTTTGGATTTGCACCTAGCTAGTTACCTCAGTTGAGGCGATGGAAGGTTGTGGCGTGAGCCACATACAGGCCTCCTCGCTCCATTCAGCCGGTAGTTGCCTGACGAGTTCTGACTTGCCATTGTGGAAGTTGTACCTGAACACGCGGCACCTCTCGAGTGATGACTTGCTCCAGATCCCCCCATAGAGCTGGCTCTTGACCACAAAGTAGGCACACCCGCCACTGCTAGCGCCAAACCGTATAGCATCCACCGCGAAGCTGGTCGGCTTCCCAAGGAACAAGATGCGATCGACCAAACTCCTGTCATCCTTCTTCACCCACTTTGGTTTGCTGCCTTCCACACCCTGCAGTGCATATACTGACACCAACAAACCTTTTACAAAGCTGTCAACGCTATGATCTTCCGGGCCCAAGTCGATGTGGTAGCTGTACATGTGGCGGTGCACATCGTTGACTAGAACAAATGCCAGAAGAAGCTCGCCTCCAGACTCCAAGAGGTAGCTGGATTGCAATGACTTGCCATTTTGCCTATAATACGATGGCACTTGGATCGACCATGAACGGTGATCGCTGGTAAGATTGTCGACCTCCCTCGTCTCGATGCACCAAGAATCCTGGTGGTTGCATACAACGATCTTACCATCGTGGTAGGCGATGCCGCAGTCGCGGCCATCTCTTCTGGGATAGAAGGCGGACAGGTCTTTCCGCACCACCGTCCACGCCGCGTCGCCGGGACGCAGAACAGCTGCGTTCAGGTTGGGCAGATAATACCTGTCGACAGGACCAAACACGTACATAGAGATGGTGCCGTCGCCGGAAACCCGGCCGACGGCGTAGTTCTCCCACCGCTTGGTCTCGCCGTCGGATGGCAAGCGAGGTAGGGGTGCGGCGCCGGCAGATCCGGTGAGAAGGTCGTCGGCGCCGACGAGGCAGCTAGAGCAGGGAGGCCAGGCGGTGGTGAGGGTTGAGGCGGCGGTGCCGTCCACCGGGCTGACCACCCATCTCCTGTCTCGGACCCATATATCAGTGGCGGTGGCGGCGGCGCGTCGGCTGGACCTGGAGGAGAAGATGCAGCGAGCCCTCCGGCGTTTGCTGGAGTCCGGCGGTGAGAGGAGCCATGGCAGGAACGCAGGACGGCACGGTGGCGGTGGGAGGGTGTCGTGCCAGGACGTGCACGCGGCGTGGAAGCGGATGTACTCGGTGGCGGTGGGGAGGCGGCGCGAGATGTCGCGGAGGAGATCCAAAGGGAGGTCCGCCCATGAACGCCAGGCCGCGTCGTCCGGCTGCGCTGCCGCGGGCATCACGGATCCAACCGGATACTTCTGTTGCGTGGCCCCGAACCCGAAGTGAATACAATTGCTCTATGTATGAGGACAAGCGTTCGCGACGATAAGTTGGAGTCGTGCTCCAGCTACCTCACATGACCTCAATGATCTGAATGTTGACAAGTACTTAGTATATCTCAATAATTTGCGAACACACAGGAAATCAGAGAAAGGCTAAATGGTTTAGAAATTGAAAGCTTGCAGAGAAGCATCGCAGATGGCGCTGTTTTGATTTTGATCTGTTTGCCTCCCTGGCAATCATACAAATCTTTGAGTTGCTTAGCCGACAGGAAAATTTTTGCATTGACTAGGATATTTGTCTCATATTATAAATCTTTGCGTTTTTGCTGTAAAATGAAACCATACATCTTCTATTTTTTGGTTCTACTATATCTGTATATAGTTTAATTAGGACCCGCCTTGGGAAGGATGTCTCCCAGAATGTTTTGATCACTATTGGGTTTGGATTATTCAATATAAAAAATTATTTCACAATGAATATAATAAAATACCTATTCGGTGCTTCGTATAAACTTGGTCAAACTTTATGTTCTGACTTAAATAAAGCTAGAATTACTTGTTTTATGGGACGAAAAGAGTAGAGTACTCTTGCTTTTCTCAGCCAATCTGGCATGCCTTATGACAAAGTTAGAACGATTTCTTTTGTATAATACTTTTTTATCCACAATCCATTTTAAGTGCCAAGTTTCGCTATCAACGACGAGGAACACCTCAGTACCAACCACCAGTGTCTAGGTCCGTCTATACAGTTGGTAAATTAATTGCAATGGTTGATATACCGCCCCGACATTTGATCACAAGTCTGCATAGTCAGATGTTTGGATGTTACAGATGAGAATATGACAAAGTAGTTGTAGTAAAGTAGCAAGCAGAAGACAAATACGGCAAGAATAATGTAGTTGATAATTACAAATAGTCAATTAAAGACCAGCAAGTTTGTTCTACAGTTCTGCAAACATAAGTGCAAATGTTTGAACTATTATTTGAGAGAAATAATTTTATTTTATTCCAACATTGGAACAGTTATTTACAACGCTAATGTCTCCACTCGCAGAATGTATATATTGTTGTGTAGTAGCCCTGATTACTTATAATTTATTGATTTATTTATAATATCTTTAATATGAAAGGAATTGTTACCTTGTTACGTCCTCAGTGCTAGAGAAAAATATCATGTCCGGAATGTGACTCTCTTGAAGTTCAACGATTGCCTCAATCCTATTTGATCAGGAGTCCACAATTAGTTGTATATCTTTTTAGAGGGTCATAAAAATTATGAAGTTCAATATGCGATGTCGTTCTTGTTCATTCTACATTGATAAGGAAACAAGAACAAATTATTTGGATCTCATTTAAGGAAAACTTCTAATTATTTCAAGAAGCCACCTTGCTCGATGTGAAATTAATAATTTTCTGCATGCTGGCCAGGTGCCACCTGTGTTCATATACATAGACAGGCAGACAGCAAAGAAGGGGTATCTATGTATCTATGTCAGTAATAATCACAATCTCAAAGGAAAATCCGATGTCAATTAGAGAAAAAAGAACAAATTTATCTAACACATTGATCCACCGCAGATTTAATCTCCACCAAGAGAGTACAACTAATCGTTACGTATTCCTACCATGAAGCAGCAAAATTATCTCGCAGATCCACATAGGGTTTGTGTGTTGTTTGGTTTCAATTCATCTTTCATGTAACACGTATCTCACATGTCTAAGTGGTATAGTATTCAGATAGTTTATGGTAGACATGTCTTAGTGGTATAGTATTCAGATAGTTTCAATTCATCTGCAAAATACATTATGCTAGACTAGTTGTCACAAGAGGATAATATCTCTCTGATAGTTGAATTTACTATAAGTCTTTTTGGAAACCCTAACAAATAAGTGAAAACAGACTGGTGGAACTCTATGTTCTCATTGTGTTTTTGGTAAAATAGAGGCCCCGATAGGATTTAATTATTAAAAAGATATACAGAAAAGAGAATACTTAAAAATTTGAGTATTCTAGATGGATAAGACTCGACATGTTTCAAGTTTATGCTTATCTTTCTTTTATACAACATAAATTCGGTTCATGAAACTATCATTTAAAATAGAGGGCATTTGCCACTGAAAAAAGGTTACTATGTGCAGGCAGAGTGCAGCAGAAATTAATATTTTTCCGTATTCAGTAAATTAAATATCTATCGATGAAACAAAGGTAAATAATGTTTAGTTTTATCCTGAAATAAATTAGAGTTTGTTTATGGAAGGTATATGACTACCTCTGCTCACAACTATTTTTTATAGGTAACTTTTAGCATGCTAGCAAGCTTGGTGAGAGCAAGCCTGGTGCTGATGTTCATATATATGGCCGTCAAATTAAGCAGGATAATTTAGTTACCTGTAGGCCCTGGTATCCCACAAACAAACGATGCTGCCATCTGAATGGCTAGTAGCCAATATTGGAAGTGTTGGGTGGCATGCCATGTCGTATATGTCCCAGCCGCTCAGGCCAAGTCTGTGAACACATTCCTTTGTCTGTAAATTCCATATCTGATTCAAAAAGGCTAATTAATATGCAAGTTATCGTTTCCTACGCAAATGGAAGTTTATTAATATAATGTTTACTATTGCTCCCAACGGAAATGAATGCTACACATACCAATGCTCTTTTTTTGTCTTTGGTCTGCAGGTGATTAGTTGTAACCATGGTGTGCCACTGAGTATCATCACAAAGATAACCGGCCTTCTTCATCCCCTCCATCGTGGTGACAGGATCCGAAGAATCAATCTTCCAGAGCTGCAAATTTAATGTAGCTTGTAACAGTATCTACTCCATCCGTTCCAAATTGTAGGTCGTTTTGGTATTTCTAGGTACATAATTTTTTGCTATACACCTAAATATAGAATATGTCTTGATGCATAGTAATATCTATGAATCTAAAAAACTAAAACGTCCTACAATTTGGAACGGAAGGAGTATTATCTTTTCACCAGAAGAATGATTCGATCGACGATTCTTCTCACTCACATATATATACTGCATGTAATAAGAAATAATGAAAGAGGCAAGCAAACCTTCAGCGTGTTATTATAGTCATTGGAAACACTAGCGAATCCGTTGGTGTCCCTTGGGTTCCAAGAGAGATGGTGCAGCCTTGTGTTGGGCATGTTAATTGTCCGAGTGCATATCCACGCCTGGCCCCAGTCCCAAAGTTTGATTGGAGTGCCCACAAAAGTTGACGCTGTTAGCAGGAATTGGCAGGATGGGTGAACAGACAACACGTCGACAGGATGTCTGTCATGGTGAGCTATGAATTCCTTGACCTTCCCCATTGTTGTGTAAGTGTAGACATGGACCGATCCATCATCATCCCCGGATACCAGCCAATGCTCTCGAGCGATAAATTTTGCTGATCGAACAACGAGACACTTGTCATTAGGACGAACAGAGCTTGCCCGTGATGAGTCATGCTGGTGGCGTCGATACCCTCTTCCACCTCCCCACCCATGGCCTCCTCTACTCCCTGCCAATGTCGTCCTTGAAGCCTCATCACCTTGTCGCCCATATCTTGCCCCAACATCCTTGCCTCGGCGCCAGTGTCCTGCATCAACCCTACCCTGTGCAAACATTCCCGATTCCACACCCCTACCCCAACTTTGCCATTTACCCGTAGATTTTAGCACCTGGCCGCCTTGCACATATCCTGGTCGTGCCACCTCGACTCTGCCCTCCGATGCAGCCGCCCCACCCCAGCTTCGCCCATGTCTGGTGGTTGAAAGCACCTCACTACCACCCACCACCGGGCCAACCTCGTATTGGGGATATAGGTTTGGTGGGAGGCTGTACACTGGATCCCTAAACCTTGCACCATTAACCAAGGGGTCTTCTTGTCTGACACCAAAGGGATGGGTGGAATGGTGATATTGTAGGGAAGCCTCCACTGTCCGGGGCTGGTGGAGTAGGTTCCTGCGGACATGGATTTGGGGTTCACGGGATGGGCCTATCCCTCTTGTTCGGTTAATCCCCTCCCCAAGGGAATTGAGGGGGGTTGGAGGGGATTGAGACGGAGTTTGACTCATCCGATCCTCTTGGATCCCCTTCGATCCGAGCAAGAAGGTCCTAGTGGGTTCATTGGTGATCTGAACCACCGCCACCCTCTCCTGCCAAACAATGAAGTACTGCTTATATTAATTACTATCGCGCACTGAAAGTGAGCTGGGTAGAGAAACGTAGGAGTATTACTGATACCTGCGTCTGATAGTTCCAAATGGAAACACTACCTCCTTTCTGACTCGCCAATAACCTGTGATATGCATGTAGTGTAATGGAATAAGAATTAAAGAGTAAGCCATTTGTTTGACTAGAATTTTGTAGTAAAATAAAAAAGGTGAATGCACATACACAGAGTGCCATTTGGACCATCACTCACCATGTCTTGGTGGGGTGCACGTCTGTGATGGCTTGAATGTCGCAAAATGACGTCCGCTTTGGCATGAACTGATGATACACCACAATAAGAAGAGATGACAGAAATTAACCGAAAACACTCTATCGCACTGACGTTTTCTGTGTATTTTTGCCAAGACACATGCCGCTAGAACTACTTTTGGCTATGAGGTCGCACGAGCAGAATAAATTATGACAAACTCACCTTGTAGTTGGCAATCACTGCCTGGCAGCATGCTGGGTCACCTATGGAAGCTGTTAGTACCACCCGGTTCACCATGGCCCCCAACTCCTGAGCTCCATTCAGAAGATCGCTCTCCATGTTGGATGCCTTCATCAACTTTTCGATGTGTTCCTTCTGTCTCATGACGATCATCAGAACAACAAACTTGCCTGTGTTCAAAAGTGGCAGCCTCTGTAACTCCTTCATTGTCATAGGCACGGCCAAAGTGGAATGTGGGTCCATCATTTCAGAGAAATACGAGAACGTGTCTTGGAAAGACTCGTTCCCACACATAATAGGAAAACCAAAGCCCAAGCGTCTATCTGGATAGCTCAGTGTAATCCAGACGCCAACGTAATATTCTGTTCTGTTGGTAAGGGTCACTGCACATCGGATGAGCTTGTTTGGCTCGAAGGGGAAGCAGAGTTGCCGAGGATAGACATCCAGCCGCTTGCCAATCTGAGACGACCGGAATCGATGGAGCATGTAAATATTATAAGGCATCAAACACTTATAATTAATATGCATAAACCCTGTGCTTAATTTAAAACTAACTCACCTCATCATCAGTGCTTGTCTCTCCAGGTCCCTTGCCTACATCGGGTATTTGCTGTAATGGGGATGATGGTCCAGATACAGATATGGACTCCGCGTCATCAACTAGGCCGTGGACAAAACTGTTTCCCTACACAGCTGTTGAATATCATGTAGAGACAACGTCGTCTCGTAGCAACCAATAAAGTTCTTGCTTGAAGAGGAATTATTGAGTACACATTTCACATTTTCAGGTACATACCGTGTATGGGAAACTAGATGCCTGGCAGCTTTTGCATTTGCATATAGGCCACATGTTTAAGGATTAGCCAATTTTACTATTCTTTCCTTTTGAACAATATAGTCCACATTAAGATAGGACAAGTCCTTAAAACTACAATTTAGTTTGATTGCTAATTTTCTTGCAATATTACAACAACTAATTACAGACCTTTTTACCTCCAAATTAATCCTCAAGGGATGTAGTAGAAAAAATTTAAAACCCTGAAATTCTTTCCAAAATTAGAAATTTCTAGCCATCAGCTTAGCAAACTCGACAAATTATTAACAATAATAGCCTTGGAATCTATCGTGCTAGCTTCCTAAAAGTTGCAAGTAGTTGATAACGAGGGAATGAGCGGGACAAAATTAGAATGTTCTATTAATTTAGTTGGAATGTGTTTACATATATATACATGATGTAAAGAGCCTTCGACAGATATGGTGGAAACCGTCACATCCGGCCGCACTCACATCTGCACTCACGATCCTAGCAACCACCTCTATGTGGTGTGGGATGG
Organism: Setaria italica; assembly: GCF_000263155.2. Lineage (NCBI taxonomy): Eukaryota > Viridiplantae > Streptophyta > Magnoliopsida > Poales > Poaceae > Setaria > Setaria italica. Next base: position 7,358,140 of record NC_028457.1, read on the forward strand.
GGATGAGGCACGTGTTGAGATGGATGAGAGCATCCATTCAAAATATTTTATTACACTATATATTACCCACCACTATCATAATGTAAATAATCTAAAGCTATATCTTATCTCTAAAATAATCTGAAGTAACCTTTTATTTGTATCTAAATGAACACGTATTTATTATCTAAAAAAATCATCTAAATTTTCATCTAAATTATCCACCCCACCATTATTAAAAAGTAAGCTAAAACTCATGTTAATGTTTCAACTTCAGACATGCTAGATAAATATGGAGGTGTGATACAAAAGGAGATTTGTCAAGTTTATTATCATGACCGCGAATTGTGCTCCTCAATTGGGAGCAAGATACATATGAGCATGGAAACGGCTTCGAGGACAAACCGTGCATAGATGATAGATCCATGTGCATGTAGGCATGCGTTTGAACATAAGGACTCCAACAGCAGTACGGTTACGTGTGGGACATGGGAGTTTCCGTCGAGCCCATTAACGAGAAGCATACACTTTCCTTTTCTTAATTCCAGTTTTCTTATTTAGTTAAATTGGCCAATGCATATTTGTATACTCTTAATTTTATTTTTTTTCCGTTACCTAACATGTGCTCCAATTGCTTGCATGGAAGGATATATTGTTAACTGGGAACCTGAGTGGCATAATCTCGCTCAGATTCAATGGCAGGAAGCTACGTCTCACATACAAACACCTATGTTGAATATAGGATACGGCATTATATAGTATTCCCCAGTCAGATGCGGCAAGGTATAAAATTAAACGGGTGTTTAGACAGTCTTTTCCTATCGTGTACCTGAACATATACCCAAATTATGCATACTTTATTTCCCAATATATCCTATACTAACAGCATTTTCAAGTAAATACTTGGTGGCTTTCCAAATCTTCAATGTCCAAATGATTAGTATCTGCCCTCCGAGCAATTCCGCTGCACAACCAAGTAACCAATCTCAAACAATTCAAACTATTATAACCCCTATAGCGCTTGATTGTGAGAGAGTCCATTGTGCTCGACGAAACCTGATCTCAAACGACACTAAAGAGCCTTGGAAGTGCCTGATCACCAAAACGTCCAAAGTGCTCGATGGGGTGTTCGATCTCAAGTGGGTCCATGGTGCTCTATAACTCTAAAAGAGCTTCACTGTAAGAGATTTCCTTGTGCTTTACCAAGTATTTGATACCGAGCGAGTCCAATATACGTCAAAGTATCATCATGAGAGGGCCCATTGTGCTCGATGGAGTGCTCGATTTCAAGTGATCAAAGTACTCATTGATATTGCAACACCCTAATAATAGGCTCCATTCTTCTTAACGAAGTGCTGAACCTCAAGTGATAAAACTACTTATTAATTATCTCTATGTACTACCATGAGAGAACCTACAATCCACACAAACTATTCAATCTCAAGTGAATTCAATGTAATCATTTTACCAAACCCGTGGAACTTTTCCAAACGTGTTGGCTCGAACATGATGCTCGGGAATGCAGATTTACGATGTTCTCCAGTTGTTCCTCAAACGTTTACTATAAATATTTGCGAAGTCTATTTACTATTTTGAAGATTACCATTTAGTATCACGTGGGCCGCATTTGTCACTCTCAAAGACCATGACCTTCAATGACGGGTCTAACGTACCAGATAAGTGATTTCAAGAATCCCAAGTTTTATTTCCTGCAATCTTTTCTCTACTCTCTATTCGATTACTAGTTAACCCGAATGGAGAGTAATGGGCTACTGCAATACTCCTATCTTATAACCAAAAGTTATTTATCATTTGCACTCTTTTTAAGGGACTAACGCATGGATGACCGCCTGAGCCTCAGCTGCAAGCACCATAAAAAAACTCTGCATACCAAAATAGCCTGGACAAAACATAGACTCTGCATTCAGTTATATTGATCAAATTCCACTCTGAAACATAGATGCTTTTCACACAAACTAAAATAAGCTATCTATTTCTAATAATGTTTCCATTCTATGGCATCCCGAGTGCATACTCAAGGGCTGGTATGTAATCATTTTACTCAAGTAATTTGAAACACGATGGGATTGAAGTAAAGGCTGGTGGTGTACCCGAATGCTGTCAATCCATAAGTATGTGGATTCAAAGTTCCAACTACCGAAGACAAGTCCTGAACACCAACCAAACCTTCAGACTACAAGAGTTCGGACTTCAAAAGTCCTGAACATAAAAGTCCCAAACATTGGACAAAAATTCGGACTTGTAGAATTTTGACTTCAAAAGTCCTGAACTAAAAAAAATCCCGTAAACAACGTACGAGCTCAAGGGCCTGACTTCAAGTGTCTTGACTTCAAAAGTCCTCAATACAAAAGTCTCAACCACCACCGACTACAAAGGTCTGAAGCACAAAGTTCCCAAAAACAGAAGTGTCCAATCACAAGAAATAAACATTTACGGCAAAAATACTCAGGCATGGCATTTAATTTCTTCAAAGCTTGTCTTCCAATATTCCACGAAGAGCGAATTTTCCCTTGGACTTCAAACACATTGAGAATCTGGTGGATTCTGAACATGTTTAGTGTACAAGGGACAGATGGCTAAACACCTAGACCATCTTGGCAGACAAGCTCGGGGGCCTGATGACAATGCCATACTACCAGGGTAGCCCATCCATGAGGATTAGGAAGCATAGACTCCGATCAGGACAACTCCTTGCACGACATGGAAGCCTGTTCAAGGAAGGATATCCTGAAGACTGGTAGAGTCCTAGTAGGATTAGAATCTTGTTTGTGGGGCAAGAAACACCTAGATATAAATAGCTAGGTAACCCTTTTTTGTTGTAATCATCGAATATTTTGCGCAAAACAACCTTGTTAGTACCATTGTGCAACTTGCTACGATAATATGGATCCCGAGTCCCAACTCAATGTAGGGCTTTTACCCGACCTTGGAGGCTGAACCAGTATCAAACCTGGTTCCATTGTGTTCTACTGTGATTGCTCTTCACCCTATATAAGGTATCCAACGAACCAAATATCTGCCGTAATCGTCAACAATTTTAATAGTAGCATGTTGCATATAATAGATTAATAGTTCCATATACAAGTATTCATGGGATTTTTTTCTTAAGTTTTTTGTTCAAGCTAAGGATTTGCGCAGACATAGATGAATACATAGTCTATCAATTCATATTTTGAATGAGATATTTTATTGAATTATGGGATGAAACTTGAACTTCTCCACAGGCATCTTTGCCCGTGTTCATTCTTCCAAAGAGAATCGTGCACTGCTGGATCGAGATTCTTGATGTTCCAAATTGAAAGCTTCAAGAGCCTAAATAGCCCTACAAACTGAGCTCCAAAAGCCTCCATTGGTATGCATAGCTCTCTTAGTGAAGCTCTCTGCGCCCCAAATCGACACGAAGCCCCACCGGATTTGACCCCAAATCGATGTGCAGACTAGTCGAATCTAGCTCTAAATTGATCCACAGCTCGTCCTCCTGATCCCTCTCGATATATGCACATCTGCTCTGTAACTTGGTCCCTGTGTTTGTCTCCCTAAAAACGTCACGTGCCAGATTCGAAGCAAGGAAACTCATCTTGCTTTGCTAAACAAGGCCAGGCAAAGCTATCTAGGTTCCAAAAAATGCTCTAAGGGGGGTGCTCTGTTCCTCCAGTGAGGCTTGGCTCACCTTACTAAGTGAGGAATCCAAGTAAGAACACGTTTGGGTTGCTATCTAACTCCTTTCGAGGCTTGTGCAAGCAAGTTTTGCTAGTGTTTTTCCTTACTATCATGTGGCATGGGTAGTTCTTGGTGAGTTCGCAAGGGAACTAGACAGACACTAACTCACCTTGTTACTTAGTCCCTCCGGCATGGTGTTTATTTGCTGCAGTGGGGATGGTGGTGCTGAGGCAGAAACGGACTGATCGTCGTCATCCACCAAATTACGAACGAAACCGTTGCCCTACATTGTAGAAGAGCATCAAAGCACATCACATCTCATAGTAACAAATTAAGATTATGCTTGAAGAAGAATGAACAAGTATAAATTTGATATTTTCAGGTAATTAATCACTCATATGCACTATTTACATGGAAAACAGGAGGGGTTGCCCCTACTACCACGCTATATTATTACAGATAAAAGCAACATGCATGGTGGCACGCTATTCATTTGCACGGGATGTTTGAGGATTAGTCTATTTTATAATATGCCAATAGTTTAACCACCTGTTTTGCATCTCAGATGGAATAAATTAGTGAATCGAGTCTGGAGGCAGAAACAATTAAGTCACCTCAAGACTTTGTCCCGCTGGTCCCCTGAGTACAAAGGTTATTTGTTGCTGCTGGGATGATGCTGTTGGAAAAACAGCTTCTGCTGTCTGCACATCGCATGCCGACATGGAGACTGAGGAACTACTTGCCTACAGAGTAAATGAAGATGACGACACTAACATCTCTTGAGAAATAAATTATATTTGTGTATGACAAGGAACCAACGAAATTTAAGCTAATTTGAAGGCTGGGACACGCAACTGCAGGGTAACACCCACTTATCGGATTTCCATCAACTTGAAGTCAAGTAGCTGTGGAATCACCCAGTTTAAGAAACTAGGTTGCAACATATACATTGGACCACACCAAGGTTTGAGGATTAGTCTATTTTATTTTATTTTCAGTAGACTGCTAACAACCCTGTTTTGCTTCCCAGGTGTAAGAATGAATGTTCTCATGTTGAAACAAATAACTCACCTCAATACTTTTCTCTCCTGGTCCCCTGAGTACACTAATTATTTGCGGCTGGTGGTGCTGCTGGGAGGATGGTGCCGCATAAACAGATAATGACACCACGTCTTCTGCCGCCTTGGAGATTAAACTACTTGCCTATATATACAAGGTAATTGTAAATGTAGACACGATATCGAATAAAACCAATTATATATATTTGTGTATGATAAGAAATCGGTGTCAGTAAGCTCCGCATTTCATGCTAATTTGAAGGCCTATGGGTTTCCATTATCGTGAAATCAAACAGCTGCGCAAGTTTGTTTTAGTTCCCTGGAATGAGCTGAAGTTTTAAAGGACTCACTCACCTCAGTGCTGCTTGCCTCTCCAGGTCCCTTGGATTCGTTATTTGCTATTCCCTGCAGCTGCGAATGGGATGCTTCTGCAGAAACTGCCATCGACTGCACCTTATCTACCAGCTTCGCCGCAGAGATACTAGCCTAAGGAAACGGGGAGCACGAGAACATAGAAAAATCTTAAGAAAACAACTGCTGTGTTTCTGCATGACGAGTAATTAATGACGTAAAAACTTCAACCTTAATTTCCTGCGAATTCATACTTGTTTCCAGTGGCAATAAAGGTCACAGTCCCGAGGTAGCGATGTGGGTTTATGTTCCACAATGGACCACATTAACCAATTGTCTCTACAACTAATTGTCTGACGGACAGCTTAAATTAGCTTGATGCACCCTTTCGACGGCATAATGTAAAATGCCTAAGCATAGAATCCATGATGACAAATACCAGAAGTAAGGCTGCTACTATCTCTAGAGAAGGCTTTTGCTAGCTGGAGCGCCTAGAATGTTTCGTAGTGCATGTTGGATGCCAGATGGAGTACACTGTTCTAATAAAGTATTTTGTGATTCCGAAAAATACAGCTACAGGAGGCCCTTTAATAGGGATCGGAGTTCATCCTATTTCGGCCAGAATGCGATTTGAAACATAAGCTGCACGCAAAGTAACAACAAATTGCCATTGTAAAATCACTTGCAAATTTATAGATAACCATGCACATTGGAGTTCATCCAATTTTAGCCAGACTGAATGATTTGGAACATAAGTTGCATGTAAAGTATACAATTTGACGTCTCGTTTAACATTTTTTAATGAACAGAAATTGTAGAATCATATGTTATATTGGTTAGATGTAGTGAAGAACAGGATCAGCTCCTCTACCACTACTGCTGGAGAACTGAATTTTAAGACCGGTTGGGACCCCACCCCTACCTACCTTACTACCAGACTCACAACTAGTACCACGAATCGAGTCTATTGAGTATGTACTCAAAAGCAGGATGAATCTTAAAAGCCGAATGGACATATTCCATGGTCAATTTTAAATACTGTGTTGAGTCAGAGCGCACACAACATCTATGTTACTACTGAATCAATCAATATCTAGTACAAACAAATTATTGGTGATGGGATAAAGCATTTTATGCTCATATACCTGTTGTACTGAAGAACTTTTATTCCTTGATTGGTGTAAAACAAGAGAAACCGTCTGAACTTCTCTTTCCTTAACATCCAACATTTCAATGACTGAATTAATAGTAGGTCTTTTATGTTGATCATCGTCCGCACACAGTTGTGCGACATCAATGCATCTCTTCAGTTGTGGGCCTACATCCAGTGATTTGTACCACTGCAAGATTTAAGCTCAAACTGAGAAACAAAGAACATACAATCCATTTCATTGGTTCTCCAAGAAACCCACAAGCTCTAGATCGGCTAATGTGTTGATTAGAAATAAATATAATGTAAATACAATAAGCTATAACAAGAGAAAATAATTCCATCGATAACTAATTTGTTGCTGTATATAGGGTATTTTTTTGACCTAAAAATCAGTAGACCAATGGATTGAAATTCAGTGATCCAATGATGCAACACATGGTACCCCTCGCATCACCGAATCTATTTTCCATGTGCCAATTGCTGCCATGCCACCTCATGACAAAAAATCAAATATTAAGAAAATAAGATCTCATTTACCAGTGACGATAAATATATAATTTTTGGGAACATGGGATTGCAGCCATTGGAAAACAAGTGATTCAACACATATTTGAAAATTAAGCAGTCTTCTTGTTAGTTTTTTAATCGAATATGCTGGAAAGCATTATTGTTGGTGAGTGTTGGTACCATTCTGTTAATCTAGTTAATATTTTAATCAGCACTATTACATCTGCATTACCATGATACCGACATGTTGCACTGCACAGATCTAATGGGATGAAAATGGTTGTGCGAAACTTGCTTACACTTTCAAAATTGGATAAATCATTACTTCCTTTTAATATGTTCCTGATTATGATACCCAAACTAAATATGTCTGACTTGAATGAAATTTCTCCTCTATTCCAATATTCTGGTGCAATATATCCCCTGCATTACAATACATGAGTTTGAAGCATAAAGTCATAAATAAAAAAAATGCAGAACTGAGTTCTCAAGACAGGTTCCTTACAATGATCCACGGATATTTTCAGTGATTTTTCTAGACTGCGCTCCACTGAAGCGTCTCGATAAGCCAAAGTCTGTTATTTTTGGAACCATGTTAGCATCCAGCAAAATATTTGCTGGCTTGAGATCAAGATGATTAATGCGTTCTTCATTGTGAAGATATTGCAAACCCTGGCAAATTCCGAGAATCAATTCATAATGTATCTCCCATTCACGTCTGCGATTCTCATCTGTCGAATATGTATATTAAGAGAATTTAAGAAACAAGAAGATCATCTCAAAATAAGAAAACTGACATGACATCCTGAGTAGTTGGTTTCAATAAACATAGGATTAACAGATAATGTTGCAGAATTCTTACCTTTTAAATAATCATGAAGACTCTGATTAGGTATGTACTCAAAGCAAAGGAATCTTCGTCTCTCTTCTGCCAAGACAAACTTTCCTTTATGCTCTACCAGTTGTTCTGTTGTATCAGAGCAATACCCTAAACATCTCACTATGTTTTTGTGTTTAACCCTTCTTAAACATTGTAGTTCATCCCCAAACTGCACATCAGAAAAATCGCCTGTTCGAAAAAGTTTCTTCACAGCTACTTTCATATCTTTAATATTACCCTGTTTAACATAATTGACATCACACTGACATCAGAATTTAGTCCGGTCACTTAAATCTTTCAACAAACATTTAGGATGTCCAGAAAAATAGTTATACCATATAGACTACTCCAAACCCACCGCTCCCAATCACTTCGGAGAAATTTTTTGTAATATCTTCTAAAAGATTATGTGATAGCTGGATTGGTTCTGCACTTGCATCCAACAAAACTCGCTCCAAGGCTGCAAACTCAACCTCTTTCTGATCCATTTCAACTAGTACACCCTGCTTTTTTCTCCCTCTTAAAAGAACAAAATATAACAACAGCATATTGTTACAATAGAGAACACCAATATAACTAATAAAATGTAGAAGCCCTATATTGTTATATATACATGCATATATGTATATTTGTACTACATAGAGTCTAGTCTAAAATGAGCATAAGTTCATTCGCTGTCCATGCTTCACACACCCTCAGCTGCATATATAATTGCATCCAAGAAAGTCTGAGCTGTATACATTCATACAACCTTAATACATGGATTGTAGTTACCCTTTTAGTTTGTACAACGATTGATAGATTTCTTATATGTTGTAATTATCGACATAGTAAACATTAATAGTTTTGTTCATACATAGTACAATTGTAGGTCAAACTTCATTTATTTACTTAAAAACTGTGCAGCATCATTAAGCTCGTAACTTTGTTTTGTCATCTACGTATAGAATGGGCACTTTGATGATGTAGCATCCAAACTGTGTTTTGCAGAGTTCAAAAAACTCTGCAGGGGGCATTTCTCATCAGTAGTTTGCATGAAAGGTCTCCTAACATGTTAATCATAAATGTGTGTCGGCTTTTCACATTGCAACATTAGTCCGATTAATGAATGGCCTGTTTTTTTTTGGTTGTTCACTACTCCTTCCAGTATTCAAACAATTGTCATTTTCAGACAGCGACATGGTCACTAAGGCAGTACTTTGACTATAAATTAATAGAGTCTAACACATTAAAACATAACAGTTGTGCAATATTCTCAAATTACTATTGAAGACAAATACAGTCATACATAACATAGCTTATAGCTTTATGTGCATTCGCGGTGGATTCCTTCTAGTTTTCTCTTGTTCATAAAAACTCTTTTTATTTGCTTTTTCTTTATTGAAGATCTCAGATCTGTTGTGGGGCTTCCCTCACAGTTTCTGTCAAAAAGTTAATTTGAAATATCCAATATTAAACAAAAATGTGTCGGCTACACGCATTCCAAAACAACAAATATTTGAATACCAGAGGGAGTATTAAATTTTGCAATTTCAATCAACTTAGCCGGAAGTGTAATTGCAAATGACAAGGATTTAATCACACCAAAAGGCTGTGAAGACTGTGTTTCGTATGTTTACCGTCAAACCTTTTCTTATGCCAGTGTAATATCCATAATTGCCAAGTTCGCTTAGACTGCTCCCTCCATTCCTTGAAAACTGCAATTCTGACAAATAAAAATCCCACAAAGGAGTGCAACTACAAAAGGCAAAGTAGTTCTGCTTGGTCCGCTCTTCTTGTTCTCGCTCGCTCCATATTTTTCTGATTTTGTTGTACTTATTATTTTGACGCAAAGAAGGGATGCCACCATGGTCCAACCTATTATTCTAAGCGGTGCAATACTAGGCCGGTTAGAATGTTGGTGTTATTCTAATAGGTCGGTTGGACCAGTTAGAATGTTTATATTAATCTAACCTGGGCCGGTTAGAATATTTATGTTATTCTAACCAGTGCAATATTAGGCTAGTTAGGATGTGTGCCTATATATAGGCTGGTGGTCGCTCTAAACCTAACCTTCATCCAATCCTCCTCCTCCGTGGCTGCCGGCGCTCCCTACACTCCTCTTTCTAACCGGTAAGTTCCAAGGAAATCACTAAACAAATTTTTACATGCAATTTTGCACCAATACTGAATTGTGAACTCCTATTAAGAACTAGCAGCTTGGAGATGTGAAGTACAAAACACAAGGCATAATCCAAATTGCGTTTGTCCAAAGTTTCCAAATCATATGAAACAATCCATTCAATAGATTTTTTTCCCATAGCATCGCACAGGTATTTGGCAGTGCATTACAGAGTGTTCATATCTTATTGTTTATTTCCGAAGTGGGTGAGAACCGAGGGAACTTGTTTTGTTCGATTCACGCCACTAGACGACACCATACATTGTAAAGTATCCGTGGCAATTAATCAATGTTTAGTCGAGCAAAAGGAATTAAAAAAAAGCAAGAAGCAGTTTGGCAGTTCTTAAGCAGGAGCTGATCAGGAGGTGGACTTTCCGTAGTGTCGCCATGCGAACTAGATAAATTAATCAACTTATTTGCCATTGAAGAATTCAACTGAAAAATCACTCCAGACGAAGATAACTATAAGGATTTTAAAAACTAAAGTGATGCTCAATCATTCTTTGTTTATTCTTAGGGCCTCTCCTTGGAAGATTCCACGCCAGCTGCCCAGTTTAAGAAGTGAACTAAGAAAAAATGACTCCAGTTGAAGGTAACTCTAGCTTCTAGAGTGATTTTTTGATATGAACAAGAGGGAGAGGGAGCAAAAAACCTAACTTTCCTATATTTCGATCCTAGGTAAACATTTCGATTAAACCATTGGATTGGACCACTAGAGAAACTAATAAATCTTAATGTTATAACCATACATTTAGAAAAATCAACTGCAATTACCAAATGCAGAAATGAAGATTAGTGTGCTTTTAATCGTACCACAGACGAGAGCTGATATCAATCCGGTTATTCACAAGGAGAACATGGGTCCACAGCTCTTTAAGATTTCTCAGGAAACCAGACACAGTGCATATGTGATCGATTTGTCAGTAAACTAAAGTACACGTCCACTCAGATTACCACAGAAGCAATACGTACGAAAGATGGAGGCAAAATCAAGGATCCCTAACCTGGAAGATGGAGGCCCTGACCTGCACTGCAAGAAGTCGATCTAGCTTCACCTCCTGCCTTACAGGGCGCTGGTTCGTTGCAGTTAGAACCAGAAAGGGCTCTGACTTATAAAGGATATCGATTTGGCTCCTATAAGCATCCCCACTTTGTTGCTGAGGCGGAGATCGCTATCAGACTAGAATAAACAATAAACGTTTCACCAAGACAATGGTCGTTTATTGACTTGTTCAAAATACTAGCAGAGTCGACGTGTCACAATCCACTTTGTATAGACGCACATGCTCACGGATATACGTACGTTCGCACTTGCCTCTACGAGCACCTCTTAAGATTGATTATGTAAAACATGCCTCAATTTTATCCATTAGTACCTACATTTTCACAATGTTTGCCCTTAGAGCGTCATGTACATTAATAAAGAAAGTGGTATTAGTTTTATCAAAAAACACTACGGAAATAAGGTCCGCGAGATGATGACACTGGGGTCGGTGCCACGTTCCGTGTCCCGAGAACATCGTTACCGTCCTGAAAACGCGGGAGCAATTTGATTACCGCAGTGCTAAAACCTCCCTTAACTACCATTCTATGTTTCCCAATTCATGATTCTCGATCCATTCATACAGGAACTTTTATAACGTTGGCCGTGAGGAAGTTGGAAAATGCGTGTGCGCCGACAACTGGGTCCAGCAGCGAACGCGGGCTGACTGCCAGATTCGATCACTACCAGAATCTGCAACGCTATGTCACACCCGGTTTTAAAGGTAAAACCAGATGACTATCATATGTGTGCCAGGATCAAGTTTCACACATATGATGATTTCAGTAAATATCAAATACAATGTTATAACGTAAAGAGAATTACATAAATTATGTAACCAAAATTGAGATAGAAATATCTAATACAGGCAGCGGATCTCCAACAACTCCACAGGCAACTGACTGGTGGACTCGCCTAGAATTCCTCCAAAAACTTCAGTAATCTTCAAAATTCTCCGGGTCTGAGCAACAATCCGGACATTGTAGATGCAATATATAAAACACAAGCGTGAGCACATGTCGTGCTCAGCAAGAGAGAAATATATATGACATGCAAGGCTTTATATGGTGGAAGGCTGACAAGGTTAACTACAATTAGCACTTTTAGTTGGTCAAATTTTATTCATCATCTAATTACTAGCAAATGTAAGTTTATACCATCCCACGATTAATATAGAGCAATGATATACCATAAGCATGAACATAATAAATAACACGGGTTGTTTCATCTTCAAGTAAATTAACCATGTGAGGGTCCAGGCTGCTCTTGACCGCGAGCAGGGCTGTTATAACAGTTTTAGACACTGCAGACGTTGTACATCTTTACCCACAAGTCGCGTAAAAGTTCAAGTGAACATTGGACCCAACCATGCTATGCAAAAGTATGCACAATACCACACTTCCGAGGTGTGATTACATAGGGACGCTACAAAGCCTTTACAAAGACTTCCCTAGTGTGTTCTAGTGCACAAGGTTCCGCGAGTCATGCCTCCCATTAACACCAGTCCAGCACCAGAGTCCTCTAATTAGTTGGACAAGACCAGAGCTATTTAGTCCTTGTGGTTGTACTGTTTTCCTGGGTGGTCGCTCCATGTTTCGATTAATAGATATAGTTTTGTAATTACATCAACATAGAGGAACATAGAATAAATAAATAAATTTACCATGTTGTTTATTTACCAACCCAGTTGAGCAAATTAAGCATCATCTACCCTCATGATTATTTACACAACCCGGTTGCAAGGTATGATCAAAAGAAACTAGGTATCGTCCTTAATAGGAACCCATCATATTAATGCAAGCGATAAATAAATATTGTGAATCAATGCATGTCATTTAGGTATAATTGGGAATGATCAAGGACACTTGCCTTCCTCAAAGCCCTACTGCTGCTTGCTCAGAGTCTTCAGTCTTCCTCTTCTTTTGATGACTCGAACTACGCTTTTTCTATACGCATCACACGAGCACATACAAGCAAACAAATACATTTAATTAAAAACAGTACACCAATCATCAAAAACAGTACTTGTACCAAACTAATCTACTCATTAAGATGAACGCGTGAGCGAAAGAATCACTCAAAACGGAGCTAGAACGAAGAAGGTATGAGATAAACAAGGTGGCAGGGACCCAGACGCAATAACCATAGACGGCAGGGGCTAGCAAGAAAGATTTGCAAGACACACGTAAAAGTGCTTGCAAATAACAGAATTTATAGGGTTATATTTGCAAAAGATCTCGGGTAGGACTAGAACTTGAGAATCTAGCTTTTCCAGGGTCTTTTTTGCAACACCACAAGACACAAATCTTTCTTTCAGAAAATATTTTTTTTGAGGGCTAAATCGCTAAACCTCCTTCTTCTTCCTCGGTTGCATCTGCTATGCTGTATTTTACCCGTGACAAGGCAACTCGGTGGGCACGATCGGCTGGCGGCGGCACGAGCCAAGGCACCTGCTGGAAGAGTGGTGAGCAGGGCAGCAGTGCTTGCAAGGCAGGCCGGCGGCGCGGCCAGACCTTGGCCCTGCCATGGCCATGGCCGGAACAGTGCCGAAGGTAGGAAAAAAAATGAAACTATGGATTCGCCGAAAACGATGCCGAACCTCGCGATTGACCGGCAAAACGGAACAAGGACAACGAGATGAACACAATGGTGTGCTCACCTTTGGCCGACGACGGATGGATTCGGCGGATTCGCTCGCTGGAGTTTCACCGGCAACCAGACTTTGACTTCACATCTACGGAGTTGGGGAGGAAACTCGCGAAAAGGTTCAGATCTGGAATCCTCGCGTCGAGAGGAACGCGGTGATGTATATATATAGGCCAGGTGGAGGTCGGGATTTATTTCTTTTTTCGAATTAATTTCGAATTTAAATCATAATTAAATCATGAAAAATACTTCGAAAGCTCCAAAAAATTCAGGAAAATTCTTGAAGATGATTTGGGACACACGGAACCCAAATAAAATACTTGGTGCTCCGGGAAAGAATTATAGAAGCATCCAAAAATTTGATTAAGCTCAAGGAAAATGAGAATAAATCCTAGAAAAATTTGGAAAATTCTCGGAGGAAACTAAACATCGCCTAAACGCATTTTAAATTTTTTCAAACTCAAATAATAAGAAATGCAACCAGCATGCAATGCAACACACTTCAACCTATGGTGCATTAAGTTACTTTAAGAAAAACATTTAATGCCTAATAAATTCATGGAGAAAACGAACTCAAACAACTTCTAAAGAGATTCTAATTAATTTTTATTAAATTTCAAAATGTTGAAAATTATGGTGTTACACGCTCCCTAGTGTCGGGAACACTCAGGAATATTAAAAAAACACTCAGGAGCAACTTTCTCGAGAGTAGACACTCGGAAAATAGCACGCGGCGGCGTCAGGTTGGGAAAGTTTTGCTTTCCCTAGTGTCAGCAACGAAACACTCGGTAACATAAACCTTGCCGAGTGTATAGATAGGCACTCGGCAAACAAGGAGCACATGAGAAATAAACATTGCATGGTTTGGTGACACTTTAATGGAGCCTCTATCCTGTGCCAGACATTCAGGAACTCCTTGAAGGTTTCCCGAAAGTTATTGTAGACGGGACATATTAAACAACTGTATTTGCAAATGCATTTAACAATCATTTTGAAAGTGCAACAAATTAAAATAAAATAACATATATACCAGCACGTGCATTTATACTCCATTCCAACAGCAAACATGCCATCGCCCAAATTCAAATTAAACACCCAGAACAATTACACTACATGTCCACATGTTCTACTTTGTTTAAAAAGCCATGAAATTGGCACAGCACGATCAAGCCCACATAAGGGCATACCAATCAGATTCCCCTGGCATATGTGAAAACTAGAGATACTGGAATATTCAGATGTGTTCGGGTAATCTGCAGAAAAACTTGTAAATAAAGATACATTAATTTTAGAAAAGCTCAAAAGCTGTCAGAAAGCTCAAACAAATTGATCCTTCATCCACTACAAGCATATGAAATCATATTATCAATAAATTGTGAACAGACCGAGGATACAAATGAATCTGAAATTCTCGATGTATATAAGCAGGTACAACGTTGCCCTGGATGTGAATGTGATGGGCGTGAGTTGGCCAAGTAGGGCCCTAATCTTGAGATCATCTACGTACATGTCTCCACCGGTAAGTTGGTATTGACTATAAGTTGTATATATGTGATGAGCCGTAAATGTTAATGTTACCATCCTTTTTGCTGACAAGCAATTTTACAACACTTAGCATGAGGGAGGGGAAGACTTGATTTGCGGATCCCATCGGCTTGGCAGCGACGATCTGTAGCTCGTAGAACACCGACAAGTTCCTCGTCCACTGTATCGTGAATCTGCCTAAACATAATACTATAGTGTGCGTGAGTAATCCTTGCCTTAGTAGAGTGTTTCACTCAGGCTCCATATGCTTTGGGATTGCTTTCTTGCGCTACAAGATTTGTCTCTCATCTCTACAACAACATGGTGTTTGGGTCAACACTAGTTTTCTTGACTTCTCTAGCTGCCCGGTCTTGGAGTATCTTGACCTGCGTAATTTGTAACCTTGAGATAGCCAAGAAGATCGCATGACTTCCTGAAGCATATAAGCCAAATCTGGTTTCACTGCGCCTAGATGACCCTGAGAATTTGACTCCAATGCTTGACAACATGCCATCATTAGTGGAGGCATTTGTATGAAGGCCCGAGGAATGTGGGGACTTTTGTGTCAAACTAGCAGAACCAGACTCTTTGGAGTTTGGATTGTGTTTGTGAACTATGTGCCTGTTTTCATGGCGGCAGCGACAATAGTTGTGTCTTTCAATGGTTCACTACAGCACAGACCCTCATACGTGCTGGCGCAAAACCCTCATCCGTGCCGGTGCTTGGACCGCTACCACAAGGGCCGATACAAATGAAGGTTGGTTATTCGTGTTGGTGTCAGAACCAACACGAATATGCCGCTAAATGTGCTGGTGTCATCTTCCATCGGTTAGAATATTCTATTATTCAAATCGGGTTTTGCTGACCGTAGGTACGATTGAGTGGCTAATTCTACCGTTGATTGTTAGCGTCAATGCGTATGGGGTTACTAGTCCTAACGGTGTCAAACTAGGCCATCACATTTGTTAACCTACAACTACCGGTGTCCATTAGCAATGATTAGAATACTGTCAAAGCAGCCAAACACATACATCAATAGAACACATACACATAGTTTTGGCATAGTTCATGCATGAACTGAAATTACCGAAATAACAAACACAACCTAGTGTAGATCATCATGATTATAACTAACAGAACCATAAAGCCTAAATGAGCAAAAGGACAATTCGTACATAAAGTACACTCCGACGCTTACGTCGACGGAGTACACAATAGGCGGTGGCTATTACATCATAGCCACTGCACCAATAGAACCTGTACCATCCCCTCAGCGGCGATGGAGGTCATGGTCGAAGGGGAGGCAACGACGGCGATTGGTGAGCTCCCGCTCCATAGCCGCGCCAGCATAGGCCTTGGCCGTGCCTGTGGACACCATGGTGGTGGTGGATCTGGCCCATGACTCGATGGCTTCTTGCCTTGCCACGGCCCCCGCGGTCGCATCGTTAACCGCAAGGGCCCCAGCCGCAAGCGCCTTCAATGCCTCAGCCGCTGGCCCAATGACTCTGCGAAGGTCGTGCTTCGGTCTACCAATTGCCCACCATGACCCCTTGGGATAGTTTACTTGGTTAGGCACTCTTGAAGGCCTCACATGATTAGGGACTCCTGAAGGTTGTATCTTTTTGGCACGTATGGTTGCACGTATCATTAGAAAGACTTTCCCGCGAGCCGATCCTTATGTGACCGGAGTAAGCTTTTGGGACAACATTCTCTATCAAGGCTGCCCCCTTACTCCCATGTTTAAATGACACTCGATCATCGATCTAGTCGTGACCAGGGTCATAAATACGATTTCTAGCTAGAATCAACTTCAAGTCAAGGCAAGGGAGGGAATAGAGGGGTTGTCCCTATAGTTTTATAAAACATGCGAGTAAATTTAGTATCTTGGTATATTTTATTATCTATTAAAACATAGGATAAAAATATGATCAACGGGTGGGTGCTAGGACTTGCCTTCACCGACGTTTCCTAGGTGACCAGAGGCTTGACTTGTCATCTTCTGGGTCTTTGGCTTTTCGTCAGAGCCTGGTCAGGCTAACATTCTACTCGTCTTCTTGACGGGTGGCCTTTTGGCTTCATATCTTCTGGATCCCTTGAGGGGTCTTGGTCACGTCCTCGGATCACACGAGCATATAAACAAACAAACAAATAAATATACAATCAATTCTAGCAATCAATACATGACTAAAGAAGACGGGAAAGGACGGTTTTGGAAATTATCATATTTCTAAGAATAATCCCCAGATAAAGGATTAATGGTTTATTAATTATTGAGAAATAAGTTTCTAAATAATTAATGGATAAATTTGTTGAATGTATAAGAGAATTTTAAGAAATTATGAATGGATTTTTCTAAGATTTGGACGGTGGCATAACAGCTAGGTTTGGATGATATTTGGGTTTCTAGTTGGGCGGCATAACGGCTAGATTGAGTTGATATATGTGGTTGAATTTGGCAGTATAACGGTTGGGTTTGGAGGATGATATTTGATGTTTTGGATGGGCGGCACTATGGCTAGATGGGGTTAAGGTTTAGGGTTTTGGTTGGGCATCATAATGGCTAGGTTTTGTTGATATAGGAATATTGGATCGAGCAGTATAACGGCTGGGTTTAGAAATAGATCCTAGGTATGATGTGGGTGCTAGGTGATGTGGATGAACTTCAAGGTTAAGGAAGCTTGCACAATGAGCTCGACTTTATCCTGTGGCCCTGCCCTATAGCGGGTGGCAGTGATAAGGGGTTAGCGGCGCCAATAGGTTAGCGAGGAACATCTAGCTGGATGCTATTAACGACGCGGGTAAAGTGGCTAGAGGCCGCATGGCGCACTCAACTTCGACCTGGCCTAGCACCTATGGGACAAGGCACGACGATGAGTGGAGGCGGTGCGACATCTTTCCTATAAAGGTTGGGGCTCCTTTGTTGTAAACACACTCTTTTCTTGATCTCTGAGCACTACCATATCATGATTCTCTGGTATTCTAGCTTCAAACCTTCACAATGCATGCTCTTGTTTTCTGAAATTTATCCTCTGAATCTTCAGCCATATCACCAGAATTATTAGAGAAGAGATCCTTAAATATCTCTGTAGTTGTCTTCAAGCCGGGTTAGATTCCCATCTCATTAGCTCTTCTCTACATTGTCTTTCTCCCTAGTGACTCCAATTCTTCTTCTCCAAACATCTTCTATATTGATTCCCTACTCATCTCTTAATCAAATATATCATCAATTTTTTTAGCTTCGATTCGGTGTTTCTTATGTCATATGCTGCTATTTAAATGGCCAAAATCAATCGGAATCCAATCAAGTTGTTCGAATTCCGTCAATGGTCTTGCATTCTCAAAACTTTAACCTGCATTCATGTCAGTTTCAGAAGTTTTAATATGTGTAACGACTTCTCTTACCTCAGGAAGTGGTTCTTTAATTTGTAGTGTGACTGGTTCATCTTCCTTGAGCCTTGCTTCATCTTTTTCTCTTACCTCTCGGGCTTGTTCTTGTCGTTTTCCTCCTCCTGGCAGAGTTTCTGCCATTCTCATTCCACTCTTTCTGCATTGGTTATCCTTCGTAAGATCTGTGTAGCTTCTAGAATTGTTTTCTCCATGAAATTACCTCCTACACACATTCTAATCCCTATTTCTTGTCTTGTGGCGGCGGCTATGTCTAAACTCATTGGGATCCCCCTCCTTGTTAGATGTATTGGGTATTTATACTCGGTTGGGATGCCTTCGAGGCCAAGCATCTGGAAAATAACCCTAGGAACGGTGTGGGCAACCTCCTGGTGAAAGGGCACGACGATCGAGGCAAGAAACCTCCGGGCTGATCGGTCTGCCCTGTTTTGGCCTCCAATGTCTGAGCTCTTCATACGAAAGTTTTAGATCTCGTCGAGCTATGCAATTTTCACTATAAATTCACCCCAAATAGAGTTTAGATGAGGAAGATATGGTCCATGCAAGTTTCAGCTCCTCCTGCGGACCTCCAGTTTAATGTTCGTGTTTGAGCCTTGCAATATCCAAAGTTCCTTCAATTATATCTTATTTCCTGTGATTTTGCAATATGCTCCAAAATACAATACGTACGTAATAATGGGGTTATTTCAAGTGCCAAGTGGCGGGTTAGCATAAGAATATGTATGAAAACACCATTTAAATGGCACTAAAAGTGTGTCAATAACGAACGTCAATAATAGTAATATTTAAGTACAGGTATGCAAATCTTAACATATTAAAGAGATATCTGAGCATGTGTATACACTGATTTGACCTTGTGCATATTATCACCGCACCTGCTAAACCTGAAGCTGCACAGGCGCTTGTACCTTGTCCTGGAGCCCACATTATGTCATTTTTTTAACAGTATACTGATTTGAGTTTGTTCAGGTGGGAGGTCCTAGAGGTAGCACGATGCTCAACCATACAAGAGAATCAGTGCTCATGGGTGACATTTTATTAGGAACTTGCTAGAGATGATACATTTTGTAAGTGAATTGTGAGCTGTGCTTTGTTGCCAAACATATGACATGTGGGCTGTGAGAAGCCAAACTTATGGCTATCTAGCTTGGCTGCCTACCAATTATCTTTTGTAAATTATGGCTATGGCTGCTTGAATTGAGCTGTGATCTCTGTGAAATGAAAATTTTGAGCAATGTTCAGTCAGTTCTGTCTGATATGCAACGTGAGCTTGTAGGTTTAATGTTTAGAAGGTTTATATTATATGATTCAAGTGAGATTAATTATATAGTTTCATTTGAATGCTTTGCGTTGGAGTGTTAGTCAGTATAGATATTTATATCTTCGAACCGAGAGTCGGCATAACTTCTAATGCCTAGTCAGTCGGTGTACATGTGTTGGTCGTTATATCTTCTCGGAGCGTCAGACTATCGGCTAGTATAGCGATGTCGGTCAATATAAATCTATACGGACGCCACTTATAGATACCGATATGAGGAGTCGGTATAAATTATGGTGTGTCGGTACATAGGCTTATACCGACTCCAATGTAGTCTGTATAGACGGGCTGTGGTCTGTAGGTTGCCTTGGAAGAAATGGATTTGTTGGTTTTCTTTCAGTAAATTTCAATAGCAACTTGTCAGAAAAAATGGATTTGTTGGTTTTCCAATGAGTTCCTACTGTTTCAGTAAATTTCAATAGCAACTTGTCATTTTGTCAAACAGGTTGGGCACTCGTTTCACACCGCCAATTGCCAAATTATGCAAATCATATTTGAGATTTCTATATTTCCAATCTACATACTACTATATACGTATTCATAAAGATATTTGACATAAAAAAAATTATGAAAATTATGAGAGTTACATGTATGACTCCAAGCTGTTTTAGAGTCTTGCTTTCTGTGTCTAATTTAAATATGTATATATTTTAGAAACCACTCCAAACAAACAAGGCTACACAATATTTTGCTTCCTGATTGAGAAATCATGCAAAGTATAAATTTATTGAAATTTGAAACTGTAGCACGTAAGCAGATACTATCTCTTATGCCCTCAAGAATTTCGTAAATGTTACAGCATACCTTTGAACGTGGCAAATAAATATGTTTACATGGCAATAAAATATCAAATATAAGAAAATTTTAAGCAAAATCTCTTGTGAACGCCTTGGTTAGTGCACATTCTTGACCCGTCAACCCACGGTCTCACCGAACGCGCGTGTCCTTGCATTGTCGTTACTCGGTGATCATCGCTTTATCGTGTATATAGCCACTGCAAGCACGGTTCACCTCTTCAACCACTGCCCACTTCTCTTTCGTGTTACTCTTCGCATCTTCACCCTTCTATTGCTCCAAAGGTCGAAGCTTCTACGCTACGGACTTCCACCACTGTGGCTTCAATCGGATCCAGAGAATTCGAGCATGATGCGTCATGTTGCTTGGTTACAGGTACGGGCGGAATCCTTGATCTCTTTAGGTTTACCCGGCCCGAACGAGCAAAGATTCCTGTTGCATTTGGTTGATCTGCTGTCTATGGAAACAGCAGTGGAGAGCGCGTCGAGGTGCATGATGAAAGACGTGGAGTATACCTTGCTGCTTGATGTTTCCAATCTGACCTAGTCCCATGCATGTCGAGTTGTTTGTTCCTTGTATTTTAGCTACGTCCTTGTTAGATTTGGTTTCTTCAATATTGGAGCAATTTAGCACGCAGAAGCGAATTTCTACTAGTAGGATCGGATCGGAGTCCATGCTTGTCAGATTGCAGCTCCGATCTTAATTTTCTTGCAATTCCGATCTTAATTTTCTTGCAATATTGTAACGCTTCTTCAATTCCGTTGCAGGTGACGACGCGCGACGGCAGTTCGTTCACTGAAGCGAGTGACCGAGAGCAAAGCAGGGGCCGGCGGAGCGGTTTTTGTCTGGGGCCAGCAAAAAAAGGCAGCAGTTTGTACTTGGTTGGTGCCGGGAAGGAAGGCTGTTCAGTGTTCACTGGAGGAGTGAAGCAAAGATAAGGCCGGAGCAAAAGGGCCAAAGGAACGGTTTTGGTTTGGAGCGGGCAGAAGCGTCAGTTTGCAGCCGGGAAGACGCCATAAAGTTTCTCCCTTTTCTCGCCGGTGCCAATGCCACGACAGCATCGCAGCCATTTTACACCTGGAGTCTGGACACACAGTCACACCCCTTTTCTTTTCTCCCTGGCTGTGGCGTGCTTCCCGCATTTCTCAAAACTGACCTCTGTAGCGCGTGCTAAGGCCACACAGGGTTGCGCACACCAAAAGGATGCTCGTTCCTTGGCAAAAACTTCAAGCATGGTAATGGCTTTGAAGGATTCACTAGCCTTGGAAGAACATTCAATTGGGAGACAAAAATAAAGCTAATAAAATCTTGTGCGCCTTACATGTACAAAAGATACTTGAAATGAAACATTGGCTCAAAATATACTACTTAACACTTCCATGCAATAGAAGAAAAATAATCTAGTTGTATATTTCCTCTTCATGGAGAGTACAACACATCCCACTACTAAACCAAAAAAAAGATCAATTAGATTTTTTTGTTAAATATTATCACTCGCTAGAAAAAATACAACGACTATTTTGTGGGGACTTTGACTTTCCTTACTTTAGATAACCAAATCATCGGTTACTTGAATCGTGCCACCAACCTGCTATCAATGCAGGCATATCTCTAACGTCATTTGTCGCTACTACATAATTCCATCACACGTTTGGACAAATGGATTAAATTTGATCCAGCAAGGGTGGAAGTTGATTAATTGCATGATGACAATTGTACCATGGTGATGAGAAACGTAACATTTGCAATTTACTCGGTACCCCACGCTAGTTTCTCTTAGTGATGCATCTAGTCACTCATACCACGCTAGTTTCTCTTAGTGATGCATCTAGCCACTCCGCGCAAGCCAACTCAGCCAAATTACCTCGACATATATAGTTAGTGACATGTTTCGTGCTCAATGCTCATTTGGGTGCACACTACTTGGGTCCCCTAGCCAGAAAACCCTCTCACTTTCAATGTGCACTTCTCTCTACCAAGGTCCAGGGAGGCTTCCACTCCTGCCACCGCATGGCAACTCCCTCAAAAACTCCCCACCCCACACTCCCCACTCTCTCACACCAGACCAGACCACCACTGGGCGCCATGGCTGCCATCCGCCTCCTCCTCGCGTTCCTGCTGCTCCTGCTCCAGGCCATTGCGGCGGCCTCCTCCGACGCCGAACACCTCCTCGCCGCGAGGTCCGCGCTCCGCGACCCCACCGGCGCGCTTGCCAGCTGGGGCGCCGGCTCCGGCCGCGGCTTGCCGTGCCGCTGGGCGCGCGTAACCTGCGCCAACAACTCCACCACGGCCGTCGCCGGGCTCGACCTCTCCCAACTCTCCCTCGGCGACGTCTTCCCGGCCGCGCTCTGCTCCTTGCGCTCCCTGGAGCACCTCGACCTCTCCGTGAACGAGTTCATGGGCCCGCTGCCGGCTTGCCTTGCCGCTCTCCCGGCGCTCGTGCACCTCAACCTCACGGGGAACAACTTCTCCGGTGAGGTTCCGCCGGAGTGGGTCACTGGATTCCGGTCGCTCCTCGTGCTGAACCTGGTCCAGAACCTCCTCTCCGGCGAGTTCCCGGCGTTCTTTGCCAACCTCACCAGCCTCCAGGAGTTCAGCCTCGCTTACAACCTGTTCTCGCCATCGCCATTGCCAGAGAACATCGGCGACCTCGCCGACCTCCGCGTGCTGTTCGTCGCCAACTGCTCCCTCAATGGTATCATCCCTGCTTCCATTGGAAAGTTAAAAAATCTCGTCAATCTGGATATCTCAAGGAACAGTATCCATGGCGAGATACCAAGAAGCATTGGGAATTTGAGTTCTCTGGAGCAGATCGAGCTCTACGCGAACAAGCTCTCCGGGAGTATTCCGGTGGGGTTTGGAGGTCTCAAGAGGCTCAGGTCACTGGACTTCTCCATGAACCAGCTCACTGGGGAGATTCCAGAGGACATGTTCATGGCGCCGAACCTTGCCAGCGTGCACATGTACCAGAACAATCTGTCTGGTCGATTGCCGGCGACGCTGGGGACGGCGCAGAGCCTGTACGACCTGAGGATTTTCGGCAACCAGTTTTCTGGGTCGTTGCCGCCGGAGTTTGGAAAGAATTGCCCCCTCGTGTTCCTGGACACGTCGGACAACCGGCTGTCAGGTCCAATTCCGGCGACGCTTTGCGCTTCCAGGAAGCTAAAGCAGCTCATGCTACTGAACAATGAATTTGAAGGCACCATTCCGGTGGAATTGGCGCAATGCTGGACACTGGTCAGAGTGCGGCTATCGAGCAACAGGCTGTTTGGTCCGGTGCCGCCCCAATTATGGGCATTGCCGGGTGTCTACCTGCTGGAGCTTCGTGGCAATGCATTGTCCGGGACGGTTGACCCTGCCATTGCTGGTGCCAAGAATCTAATCAAGCTGCTCCTGCAGGACAACCGGTTCACTGGTGCTCTGCCTGCCAAGCTGGGGACACTGGCCAATCTGCAAGAGTTCAAGGCTTCAAACAATTCCTTCTCTGGGCCTCTGCCGCCATCGCTCGCCAACCTCTCATTACTTGGCAATCTTGATCTGAGCCACAATTCTTTCTCTGGAGAGATCCCAAGGGATTTTGGTAAGTTGAAGCAATTATCACAGCTGTCCCTTTCAGATAACCACCTCAGTGGGAACGTCCCTTCAGAGCTTGGGGACATTATTGAGATCAATACGCTTGATTTGTCGAACAATGAGCTTTCCGGTCAGCTGCCTGCGCAGTTGCAGAATCTCAAGCTGACTCATTTCAACATATCCTATAACAAGCTCTCAGGGACTATACCCGTTCTCTTCAATGGATTAGAGTACCAAGAAAGCTTCTTGGGCAACCCTGGCCTGTGCCATGGGTTCTGTCAGAGCAATGGGGATCCTGATGCCAAACGACACAACACTATCAAATTGATTGTCTACATCTTCATTGCCGCTGCAATAATCCTATTCATCGGTCTTGCTTGGTTCAGTTACAAGTGCACGTTGCACAAGATCAGTGCTGCTGAACTGGATGATGGAAAGTCCAGCTGGATGCTCACATCCTACCATAGGGTGGATTTCAGTGAGAGGGACATTGTGAATAGCCTTGACGAGAGCAATGTGATTGGCCAAGGTGGTGCAGGCAAGGTCTACAAGGCTGTTGTCAGGCCTCAGGGTGAGACCATGGCTGTCAAGAAACTCTGGCCTGTCGGTGTGGAAAGCAAAAGGATAGACTCATTTGAGGCTGAGGTTGCCACACTAAGCAAAGTTCGGCACAGGAATATCGTAAAGCTTGCCTGTAGCATCACAAACACCGTCTGCAGGTTGCTTGTATACGAGTACATGCCAAGTGGTAGCCTGGGGGATATGCTTCACAGTGCAAAACGCAGCATCTTGGATTGGCCAATGAGGTATAAGATTGCTGTTAACGCTGCTGAAGGACTCTCCTACTTGCACCATGACTGCAATCCCCCAATCGTCCATCGCGATGTGAAGTCAAACAACATCTTGCTTGATGCGGAGTATGGTGCCAAGGTTGCAGATTTTGGTGTTGCAAAGACTATTGGGGATGGCCCGGCCACCATGTCAGTCATCGCAGGATCTTGTGGATACATCGCACCAGGTGAGTTGCTGATGTGTGATTGTAGTTCTGCATGTTTCCATAAGTAGTTGCTGTGCTTCGCCTTTTTATTTTATTATTTTCCAGAGTATGTTTTTTTCACCACTTGCTCTATGTAGTTTTAGAAACGTCTTCTAGTAAACTGAAGCTACAGTTTAGAGCTAACATATATTGCATATCAGTTTCTTATGCCTGAGTGGTATGTTGTGCATTGCAGAGTATGCTTACAGTCTTCGTGTGAATGAAAAAAGTGACATTTATAGCTTTGGTGTGGTGATCTTGGAGCTTGTAACCGGTATGAAGCCGATGGCACCAGAGATTGGCGAGATGGACCTTGTGACGTGGGTGTCTGCCAATATTGCCCAGAACGGGCTGGAGTCTGTGCTCGATCAGACACTCTCTGTGGCTGAACAGTTCAAGGATGAGATGTGCAAGGTTCTGAAGGTTGCACTGCTCTGTGTCTCGAACAGTCCAAAGAGCCGTCCACCAATGAGGGTCGTGGTGAAAATGCTGCTGGAAGTCAAGGAAGAGAACAAGCCGATGTTGAAGTTGACACTTCCGAACATCTGACCTGAAGCAAACCCGTCTGAAGAATAATGAATAAAAGATATACTCCATACCTATTAGCATCATATCTGATCCTGATAAGCGCATTCCTGATAGCAGCTAGCTAGTTCTGAAACACCGCCAAAGCTTGTAACTGTACTAGCCTTTTGCTCTGAATGAAAAGTGTTGGTTGCTATCAATCTATCTTGTGGCAAAGATTTGGTGTTCATGGCTGGGTAGTACTATTGTGGTGGTCTACTTTCATCTTTTTGTGCTTAGTTTTCCAAACCTTTCCATCCAGTACTGGTAAGATACTTTGGAACATGTTGTGGAAATGCTAATGTTTAATGAACTAAAACTTCCATGGATCGGAACCTGACTAGAAAACATGATACCTTTATGCAAACCAACAGTTAGCGAGTTTGGTGCACACCAATTTCACTGGAGTTTTGGACAATGTAGTTCAACTCCTATGGAATTTATGAAAAATGTGGAAAATTTCACCATTTTAACTCCCATCTAAACATGCTGCAGTAATTCCGGTACTAACAAATGATTGAGTTTGATGGCTAACATTTTTTCTGAAAATATGCAGCATATTTTAATGAACACCTGTGACAGTGAATGGAATTGTTTGATACTATCTCACTGTGATTGGATTTGAGTGGCACTGTTGGTCCCATTGCTTCTTTTGTCCCTGCTTTTGTTTGCCCCCTCTGTCCTGGCTAGATGGACAGTGCACTGAATCATGGTCAGGGCCTTGTTTAGTTCACTCCCAAATCCCAACTTTAGCACTATGCAAAAAGAAGATTCCCCATCACATCAAACTTGCGGTACATGCATGGAGTACTAAATGTAGACGAAATTAAAAACTAATTGCACAGTTTTGTTGTACTTTGGGAGGCGAATCTTTTGAGCCTAATTAGTTAATATTTGGACAATAATTCACAAATACAAACGAAACGCTACAGTGTTGCTACAGTAATTTTGACACCCCAAAGTTGGCCAACTAAACAAGGCCCAGGTTTCATGGCGGCTGCAGTAGAATAGAAACAGGAGGAACAGAAGCTTTTCCAGCTCGAAATCATTTGGCCGTGCCACAGATACTGTTATACTGTGGAACGACAGAACTACTGGAACCTGCACATGTTTGATTGGCATAGTGGGAATGATGTTTTGTACTGCAACCTGTTAACTGTAACAAGAAAACAAAGCAGTGTGCAGTTGTAATCATTGTAGTTGTAGCACCCTAGTAGCGCTGTTGAATTCAATAGCGTTGTAGGAAGACTGTATTCTGAAACAGAGCAGATAATTTGGTGAACAATGTGACAGGGCCTTGTAGGAAGCCGGTCCCTGCTGTTCCGTTCTCGGACATCGCTGTTGTAAACCGTTTTTTCTTTCTATGCTTCCATTGACTAGATATCTCCTTCATGACGGGATGGCAATTTTCTCGCGGCGATCCGACCCAAACAGGACAATCATGGGGACCAGAGATCGGGAATCGGGCCGAGACCCCCCTCCCCCTGGTCACGCCTCGCCCCTTGCCGTTCTGAGTGTCACACATTGCCGCTCCAAATAAAGTGTCTACCATCATCTACAGAATGACGCCCTCCTGCGGCCACTCTTAGGTCATTCATAGTGGTAGTTTCATGCACATTAAATACTTTCCGCTGCTCTAATGATATGGTATAAAATTCAAGAGGAGAAAGAAGGAACCACTTTCGTCTAGATGAAATCCTCTTGATATTGAAACCAACTCTGGATGTGTCATGAAATTAAATGCTACATGGTGCCATGAAATAACAACAAAAAATTTGTGCATTGCAGCGTTTCAAATTCTTCAAGTCAAAATGAAACCTCCCACTAGAATTAGCCTTAAGATAAGGCAACGATGAACTTAGGAGACAGGAGACCAACGAACCGCAAAGAAAAAAGAGGCTGGTCTCAAATGAATGAAGGTGGGTTCTAGGCCCACAACAGCCTGAATCGTTGGGTCTGCCATGTTGTGACGGCATCAAACATCTAATGTTAGATTCGTGCAAGCACTCACAACCATCCGATACTGCTGTCTTCCTCATCCGTTCCGTGCCTTCTGCGCACGATTGCGTTGCATTGTGCATGCACGCCAATGTTGCCACCGTGCACCATTATAGATAGAGCTTCAGGGTTGGGCCTCTGAGGAGGCCTGTGATGGCCGGTTGGCCCAGCGGTAGAGGCATGTGAGATAGTGGTGAGGGTCGTGGGAAACATCCAAATGGGCAGGGTTGGCGGTGGGGTCAAGGAGCTGTGTTGGTCAAGGTGGCTGGGGTCCATGCGACGGTGGTGGCCATGGGGTAGAGCGGTACTATAAGGCACGGTGCAGCTGCCATCAGCGGGTGGCAGAGGATATGGCGGGGTGTCAAGTGAGGCTTGATTCGTGTGGTAGGGGTGGTGGCAGCGGATTCGGCTGCAGGATCGCTGCTGAAGCCGGGGAGTAGGCCAGCGGGGCGGGGGAGGGCCGGAGATAGGGAAGAATCATGTGGCGACATGTGTTAGAAGGAAGCTCTGCTTGCTGCTAGAGGAAGAAGAAGACAAGTCATGGACCTATTGGGCCGTGCGACAGATTACTTCCCAATGTTATGACATGCCAGTTCAGAGGTTTTTTACAGATAGGCTGGAGAACATCTGCTTCGGTAAGCCCTTTACGGTGGTTTCGGTCGGGGAACCTATGTAACTTCTGGAAGTTGTTTTTCCTATCAACTTCCACTATTGGAGATTCGTGTGAATAATCTTGCACCGTTGGATGCGTTTTGGCTTCCAATCTAGCTCGCTGCCCCATGTCCATGGCTGCCGCCACCCCTGCGCCTGTGCTTGCTGGTTGCTGCGGGCCTAGCCACCACTCCACCACTACCTCCCGTGGCCGCACCGTGCCCTCTGCCGCCGCACCTCATGCCCTGCCGGCCCTGCCACCGCCTCCTGCGGCTACACCGGCTCTACCTGTCATCTCCCGTGGGTGCCCCAGTAACCACACGAGCCCACTCGACCGATGCCTCCAGCGCTTACTAGTAGAGGACTCACACTAGTAGAGGACTCACCTTCCATGCGCCCCATTTTATTCTAGTTTAAAGTTGTCCCAAGACAAAAGGTGCTTTAGTCCCGGGTCAAATATCAATCGGGACTAAAGGCCCCCC
This sequence comes from Setaria italica, assembly GCF_000263155.2. Taxonomy (NCBI): domain Eukaryota; kingdom Viridiplantae; phylum Streptophyta; class Magnoliopsida; order Poales; family Poaceae; genus Setaria; species Setaria italica. The sequence goes on from NC_028457.1 coordinate 7,386,944, forward strand.
TTTAGTCATGGGTTAAAAATCAGCCACCCGTGGGAGACCCTTTAATCCCGGGTGGTAACACCAATTGCTACTTCTTCAACCTGTGGCTCTCTTTGACCATGGGGCGCACGCGTCGCACAGTGCGCCCACGGGAGGGGACTAAAGACCCGGTTGGTAACACAAACTGAGACTAAAGGATTCCCCACGAGTTAATACAAAAGGATTGCATTTCCTGTATGGTCAGATGTGCTGTGTAGGTGGGATGGTAAGGAAGCTACACGCGAGGCTTGAGGTCGTGGGTTTGAATCCCACGCACCGCGTTTTTGGTGCAAATCCTTTAGTCCCAGTTAGTATTACCCCCACCGGTGCCAGCAGCCGCCTCCCGTGGGCGCACTGTGCGACGCGTGCGCCCCATGGTCAAAGAGAGCCACAGGTTGAAGAAGTAGAAGAAAAAAATCCAAAATGTTGATTTTTTTGAAAAATGTTGAATTCAATTTGTCAAGCAGGCAGTTAAAAATGTTGAATGCAGTTTTTTTTGACAAAACGTTGAGCTATATTTTAGAAAATGTTGCATCATTTATTTCTGGATGTTGATCTAGTATTTATAAAATGTTGAGCATAATTTGTTGGAATGTTGACTTTATTTTCTAAATGGGTTTAGTGGGCTTTAAAGTTACGAGGCTTAAATAGCTTCCACGAGGCCCCGTTTCGGCAGCCACGGATTAGCACCCCAACAGCCCAGCGTGTGTATCCCGGTTCGTCAGCGCCGCTGCGCTTTAAACCCTAGTTCGCCCCTCCCCAAATCCCCCAGCCGTCCTTTCTTGCTCTCGCAGCAGATCGGCGCCCTCCCGCGCCGCCAGAATGTCTGCAGCGAAGATAGCCCGCAGGGGATCGCCACCGGCAACTCCGGCGAGCGGCGGCGACGACCACGTTGGCGCCCTCCCGGACGCGCTCCTGCATCACATCCTCTCCTTCCTCCCCGCGCAGCAGGTCGTGCGGACTTGCGTGCTCGCCCGGCGCTGGCTCGACCTGTGGAAGTCGTCCTCAGGCCTGCGCGTTGTCGGCGCCGACGGGAAGGAGCCGGTGCGCTTCGAGGATGTCCGGGTGTTCGTGGATAATCTGCTGCTCCTCCGCGGGTGCTCGCCACTCGAGACCCTGGAGCTCACGTTCTCGGGAGGATCCATCGACATGCTCCGTGTGAGGCTCTGGATCCGGCACGCCATGCTGTGCAAAGTCCGGGTGCTGCTGCTCAAAATCTCTGGGGCCCCTACTTGGTTTCAGCAAGGCGAACCGGCCCTTGTCTCTGAGCATCTCACAAGATTAGTGCTTCGTGGTATAGTGTTCAATGACGACGACTTCCTCGACTTCTCGAGATGTCCCTCGTTGCAAGATCTGAATCTTATGATCTGTAGTTTTGAAAACACCAGAAGGATCTCATCCAAGTCCCTGAAGCATCTAGTCATCATGGGGGCCTCTTTCAGTTCCCGCACTCGCATCGATGCCCCAAATCTCGAGTGCCTACAGCTGCAAGTCCACTGGGGCAGGATCCCCGTGCTTGAGAAAATGCCATCGTTGGTTTTGGCTATTGTTAATGTCGATTCTTCATGTTTGGATACTTGCAGCCGCGCTAACTATGGGGATTGTGGTGATGAGAGCTGCCGTGGTTGCATCCAAGACGGCAGTTCCTCTGTGCTTTTGCAAGGTTTATCAGAAACACAGGCTTTGGTTTTAACAGCAACAACCAGAATGGTATGCTTCCACTCTGGTTTGCCATGATTTTGTTCGCTCCATTTTAAAACAGAATACTTACTGTCTATCTTGTTGCAAAATATTCAGTATGTCATCAGAAGGGACTTGAAAAGGTGCCCTACATTTCGCCAGTTGAAGACTTTGGTACTCAATGAATACTGGTGTGTGCCGGACATACACCCTCTAAAATGTATTCTTGAACATTCACCAGTTTTAGAGGCGCTTTGTCTTCTACTTTTTTCTCAGGTATACAATTTTCTGAATGAACAACTATTGCATTGCAAAACTATTATGTTGATCTAGTTTTAGAGAAGCTTTTATTTACATGAATTTTTCATGTTTGATGCAGGGACCTCAACAATAGAGCCGTCGCAATGAAGCGCCTCCACAAAGGTAATGTCTTTTGTAAATAGCCTACCACCAATACTCCTAATTAGTATCTAAATATTGATGTGACACTGCTAT
>NC_028457.1:7389236-7462015 GCF_000263155.2 Setaria italica
ACTGATAGGCATCTATTAAGCCTAATTAGTCCATGATTTGATAATGTGTTGCTACAGTAAACATTTGCTAATGATGGATTAATTAGGCTTAATAGGTTCGTCTCGCTGTTTAGCCTCCACTTATGTAATGGGTTTTGTAAATAGCCTACGTTTAATACTCCTAATTAGTATCTAAATATTGATGTGACACTTGCTTAAAAATAAGCAAAGGAACCAAACGCCCCCTAACTGTGAAATGGTTGATGAGAGAGTTCTTAAAGTTTTGAGGTTCCTTAGCAAATTTAACATATGTAAGTTAGCTTGCTATCCTCTGCATGCATTCTTTTTTACATTTCCATTGTATCTGCATGCATTCCTTTTTACATTTGTACTGTAATAATAATGACGTTTAGTTTAACACGTGGGGGGAAAATAAGAAGCAAGCAGAGAAGAAACTCCTAAGGTGGTATTTGATACACCCCACTAAAGTTTAGCACCTGTTACATCGGATGTTTGGATGCTAATTAGGAGTATTAAACATAGGCTAATTACAAAACTAATTGCACAGATGGAGTCTAATTCGCGAGACGAATCTATTAAGCCTAATTAGTCTATGATTTGACAATGTGGTGCTACAGTAACCATTTGCTAATGACGGATTAATTAGGCTCAATAGATTCATCTTACAAATTAGCATAGGGTTCTACAATTAGTTTTATAATTAGCTCATATTTAATCCTAATTAGCATCCGAACATCCGATGTGACACTGCTAAAGTTTAGCACCTCATATCAAACACCCCTAAGTTGCCAATAGCAGTGAATGCACCGCACAATTAGTTGAGAAATGAAACATTTGGTTGCAGTGTCCTCTGTGTGGAAAACATAGAGGAATCATAGCCCATATTTTCTTTGACTGTCCATTCAATCAAGTCGTGTTGAATTTATTTGGGTGTTCAATGGGACTTTTCATTTCAATCTTTAGACATGATCGAAGCCAGGCAATTATTTGGGTCTCCCATCTTTACAGAAGTGGTAATTGTGGCATGTTGGACCTTGTGGTGTCATAGGAACAGTATAGTCTTTGTTGGGGGTCTTTTGTTTTTTGTAACCTGGAAATCTAGCTTCACGGAGGAAGTTAAGATGGTCGTCCTAAGGGCCAAGCCATCTCTAGAAGTTAAGCTAAAACTTTGGTTGAATAGTATATAGTTTACCTCTTTTCTTTGAGCCTTGGGCTTTGTAAAATGAAAATATTCTTTTTTCATATATATATATATAATAGGGGTAGGGGCTTCCCTTGCTGATTCCCTTCAAAAAACAATATATAAAAATGGATGAAGTATATAACTAGTGTCTGAGTGTTTTCCATGGATCTTCATCCCTCTTCCCCTCCTAATTTTCACTTTCTATGGTATATTTCATCATTATGCTATTAGTTTCCCTGAACATGTTCTCATCATCTCAAAGAGTTCTAGTACTGAAACGTGCGATAATCAAATTTGTTTTTTCTTCTTTCTCCTTGCTGAACATTAATGAATATAGCTAAGGGCCCGTTTGTTTCCCTAGAATTGAAACTCATTCCATGAATCATATTCTAGCAATTAGATTCTATAGGAAATAGATTTCGTAGAATTTGTTTCAATTGAATTTTCTTGTTTGGTTGTACTAAGAAAGTTTTTCTTAGAATTAAATTCCAAATGTTGTTTGGATGCATTATTAATAATATATGAAATTTCCTCCATCCAGCTGAATACCGCTTTCTCTCTCTCATCCTTCTAAGCTGCTTTCTCTCTCATCCGAACTCTCACCTCTCTCTCTCATCCGAACTCTCACCTCTCTCTCATCCGAACCATCACCTCTCTCTCTCTTCCGAACTCTCTCTCTCATCTCCCTCTCATCCTTCCAACCAGGTGAACACTAGAGTATTTCATCCCATCATACACTAGTAATTTGAATGTTTATCTCCAAAAAGCAGATAAGCTTCTCTCTCTACAATGCTGATATACATTCATACTTGACAATGCAATCATGGCAGACATATCTGATTACTTGCAACATGTCAAAGGAGATTACAATCATGACAAGTTGAAGCCACATATTATCTAAACATTCATGACAGACATAGTATGAGATCATGATAGACATATTATCTTGACAATGCAAGCAATACAGACACAGTATCTAAACTTTCATATAGTTGAAGCCACATATTATTACAAGGCAATGCAAGTTCAATACACATTATCCATCACTTGATAGTATAATTTATAGATGAACTAATTTTTTTCACTTCTTGAGCTGTTTTAGGAGCCACCTCTTCCTCATCTTCTCTGCAAGCGCTAACAGAGACTCATAGTTGCGTGCATCACTGGTTAGGATATCAAATAGGTCCAACAAAGTGTCTTCATCCAATCCTTGTACCTGATACAGTGCGTCTAGAATTTCTTTTGATGTTGGGCCTTTAAGGGCTTCCTCCTTGAGTGCTTCAGCAAATTTGTCCACTTTTTCAGCTATCATAGAGGTAAAAGAGTCACCTGACCGTTGTCTCTTTAAACTTCCTAAAGTTGCTGATGATGTGGGCTTTTTGTTACTAAGATCTTCCTTACTCATGTCTTTTGAGCTCTCAGCTGCAGTCTTTGCCGCTTCACCAGTAGCATGGTTTTTGCAAAACACCAAGCTAATTGAGTCCTAGTACAAGACAGTCTTGTGCCTGTACCTAGTAGCTTCTTTATTTTTCTACAGAAAATAAATGCACTTGGTTAGAAAACAAGTGTAGAGGATGTATGTACTGAACCCAAATAGAAGTACAATCATTGTAGTTCCCATACAGACCAGTTTAGACACATACAGACCAATTTACATACTATAGTTCAAATACAGGAACTTCTGCATGGCTTCTACTACTAGAAATACACATACTAGCAGCTCTAGTCGCATTTTGCACAATGAATATCTACAAATTGAAACACATCCATGGCTCCTTTTATAGAACTGACAACAAAAGGTATAACTGACAACTATCATTTGTGAGAATCCTTTTCTAGAATCCACAAAACCACAAAACCATTGTATGGTGCTACACAACAATACTAAATGATGTCCATTCATGTTTCATACTTAATTTGCAATTCTAGCAAAGAGACAGGTGCATCTAAAGTTCAAAAATTGCAGAGTATGGACAGGTATTGTTCATGCTAGTGGTCTCTAGTTTCCTCACGCAAGATTCTCAGCCTTGTAGGAGCCGTGCACTTGCCGACTAGGATCGGACCAATCCAAGCCACTATTCTGGCCAATAAATTCTTGTGCAGTGAAAGTATACTTTCATTTCAAGAACAACCTAAAGATGTCACACTATTAATTAAAAAAGTAACAAAACATACAGTGACAAGGAGGCATACAGAATTGTTCAGAAACACAGGTAACGAACATAATTCACTACACACTGTTTTCAACAATAGATTCATACCATACAAAAAGCTTTCAATTATATGCCAAGCCCACCTAGTAGATTCATACCATACCATGTGTAAAATAAGGATAACCTCATATGTGATTGTGTCCAACAAAATGAAAACTGCTTGTAAAGAGAAGCAAGTTAAGCAAGTAAATCAGTGGTTTTTGAAACTTACCGCCACATATTCTTCCCATATAGAATCACTATCAACAGGTATTTTGTTTTTGATCCAATCCCAACCAAATCCACTTGATTCCAGCATACCATTGATGATAGTGTAGTGTTTGTCAAAGGTCTTGTTCCTCACCATGATGTTATCTTTTGTGATATCCACATTACACTTTTCTCGAACATTCTTGATAGCAGCTATATAGACATGAGACTTCCACCCATTTTGGCATTTGTCATCCTTGTTATAATACTCCACAAATGTATCAAGAAGAGCCTTATCCATGTCGTCATTCCAAGAAATGTAACCCCTGCCCGAGCCTAACTTCTTGCCCTCCTCCATATCCTACAGAAAAAAGTTCACAAAGGTTATCAGTAAAATAAATAGGAGCAACACCAATATCATAAATTTGAGCATGCATTGATGATAGAATTTATCATACATTGACCACGTCTCACTTGGTAATCAGTAAACATTTGGTTAGCTTTGGTATCCCTAAAATTGCTCCATTCATTTGATGATTGAACATTGGTAATCATACCCACTTCATCAAACACATACCGCACCTCTCACGTAAGATGGCGCATAGGTCAGAAAATGATCTCTTAGTTAGGCACAAACTATCATAGCAAAAAACATTTGATCCTTGGTACAGATTCCTTAGCATTTGTTTCCGAACAGCAACATTTCTCTCAGCCACTTCATCCGGATCAAGGATATGCCTAGGTCTCTTGTGCTGATACCAGTGTACAATCATGCTCATGACAGCAGAAATAAATAAAACAGCCACTCTTTTTCTCTTCTTCCTACGCATCTCTCTTATTTGCTCTATGCTTGTATTAACCAAGTCTATGTTGTTATCAGGCATCTAAAGCACATATGCAAAAAGGAATGTTTTAATTTATCATCAAAATGCTACACTATTTCACAAAACTAAGACAGCCTGCAAAATGCTGCAGAAGACAAAAAATAAAAACAACAGGAACATCACTTGCACAGCTGCACCAACTAAATGCTAGATAAGGGCTGCCCGATGCTTAACTGTTGTTGACAGATAAAACTAAATGCTAGCACTAGTAGTTGATATGCAACTCCACGGGATATCAGAATGGCAGCACATAATAATCTACGAAGAGATTTCAGCTTCTACCAAATTTAAACTAATGGCAGCACACAGGATGAAGAATCTAAGAGCATGTCACATAATTAGCACTTGCAGAGAAGCACCAAAGGCCCTCCATGTAATTAGCACTAGCAGTCGATAGTGCACGAAATTGTAGAAATTGTTTAGAGCAAGAGGATGGCCTTTCGATTTGACAGCAGAATTACGGCAAAATTAACAAATTCGTGTGTCGCATTTTGTGGAAAGTGCGGTCTACTACTAGGAGCAAGAGCAATGGCCTTCCAAATTGACAGTGAGAATCTGATGCAACTAACTAGTAGTTTCTTTGCTGGCTCGAGTAGCAGAGGGGATGGGCAGAAGGGATTGGGACGTACAGCTTCTTTGCTAGTGGAGAGCACGCGTGTGGTCGGAATGTTGAAGATGCCGTCCGTAGAGACGTGGATGGGGCGGCTCCCGTTGCTGCTGCTCCCAGCCTGCTTGCCGGTGGCACCTCCCCTGCAGATCTGCAGCTTGTTCAAGGGGAAGGGGTGAGCCGGTGAGGAAGAAAAAGGGAAGGGGTGATGCAGAGAATGAGATGGAGGAGGGAAACTGGAGGAGGTTTACCTCGCCATCGAGGAAGTGGTCGCGAGGGGCCGTGGCGCGGGAGGCGGCGGCGCCGCGCTTGGGGAGTCAGAGTCGAGGGCGGCGGCAGCATAGGGGTGAGGCGAGTCGGGGGAGGCGAGGAGGGGGCGCTGGAGGAGGCGGTGCAGGAGGGGGTGCGGCGTCGGGATAGAGGGAAGTCGGGAGAGGGAGGCGGCGCGGCGTCGGGGAAGGGAGGCGAGTCAGGAGGGGAGGCGAGTCGGATGGAATCAATTTCTTCGTTTTAGGCCCGGAATGAGTCGCAGGCAAGGAAATCAGCCCGTGGAAATCACCGAAAAAATGATTTCCAATTCCATGTGCAGCCAAACAGGTCGGCCAAGGAAAGGAATTCCAATTCAGCCTAATTCCTGCCAAACAAATGGGCCCTAACTTCTATGTGAGCATGTAAGTAAGGGATGATGTCATCTGATTCCAATTCTATTAAGGTTCAATACTGACCTTAGGGCCTGTTTGGATAGACTAAAACTAAAATTTAGTCCTGTATAAACTTTAGTTGGTTAAAATTAGTCCTGTCTTGTTTAGAGCTAGAGCTAATTTTTAGCCTATTTATTAGTAAAAGTCTATTTTATCCTTAGGGGTGTAGGAGAGAAAATAGTAAGATTTTAGTGGGAGGGTATTTTTGATCTTTTGCCATTTGTTTTTTAAATTAGCCCCCATTAGCTTGGTTTGGAGGACTAATGAACTAAAGATTAGTTGGGAGCTTGGCTAATTTTTAGCCCACCTGTAGTCCTACTGTTTGGATCATCGGGGGCTAAGTTTTAGCCAACTAATGTTTAGCCCTGGATCCAAACAAGGCCTTATAAACTTGAATTCTGTTTTTGGGTGCAGCTGATCCTCAGGATTTGCCTGGTTTTTGTTGGTACAGTCGTTTGCACTGCAGAAAATTGAATGCAACCACTTCAAAAGTCGAAACTAACAAACTACTACCTCTTTTTGAGAATTACATAAAAGACAAGTTAGATTATCCATGTACATGATCATATGATTTATCATGAAAAATATATTTGAAAATAATAAGTTCACAGCTTAAGACCAAAAATTTAACTAAAGGGTGACAAAGATACATGTAAAAAATCATGTGGTTTCTGAATCATCACATTTAATTTGAACAGAGCAAGCAATGGACTGGAGTATTTGTTGTACCTCTATTATCACACGACAGCTCTCCAGTTTTAGATTATTCTGCAATTTTGTTAAATTAAAAATTTATACTACATTTTGGTCTATTACTGTATCTCGCGTTTCCTTGCCATTATTTTTCTCATTTCAGAGTTGACATCCTTAGTGCTTACTATGCTTTTCATATGTGCACAGGTTTTAGTTTCAAGGAAAAGATGGTTTGAGCCGGAGATGGATCTTCCACCAATTAATTCTGCCTCCGTCCCAAATTATTATTCGTTTTAACTTTTCTAGATGCATAAACTTTACTATGCATCTATATATATATATATATATATATATATATATATATGCTATATCTAGATACGTAGCAAAAATTATGTACCTAGAAAAGCCAAAATGAATAGTAATTTGGGACGGAGGAAATAGTAAATTAGGAAATGCTGGCTAAGTGCCATCATAGGGAAGCTTTGATATTATAATAAATCAATAATGCTGTTTTTTTTCAGTGAGATTGTTCTGTTGCACATGACGTAGGACCAATTTACTGGTCACACATTAGTTGTTTGGATTATCAAGGAGGACCTTATTTTTGCTGTACTAGTTCTGCTATTTTGCAACGACCTAGCCAGTTTAGCTTGCTCAAGATACCCGTCCATTTCCTTTTAGCATGAAAAACCCTAGTAGCATATGTCCTCTTACTACAGTGAACTTATTGTGTTTTTGGAAACCCTTATTGCTTTTCCTAAAATGTATATACTATAGTAATATTGGAATTTAGAACGAAAATGCAGCTCTGTATTTGACGTCAATTTCTGCAACTTGAGATGCGTGAAATGGTGGCCAATGACCAATACATTTTGGATGTCTGGCCATGTGGGACCTGAAGTTTTTGTGTTTCGTCTATGTCAGTTCATGTTGTCCAAAAAAATTCTTACTGCCTTAATACTATGGTTGATTATAATGAAATCAATATGCTTGGCATATAGTCTCTTAAGATATTTACGTACTGTGTCATTGTGTTGACCACGGCAATCCGCAGAAAGTTGCCACAGAGAAAAACTTTTGAAGAGTACCTGGGAAAAAATGATTGGGGCAAATGGGAGGGCAGAGGGTAAAAGACAGTTACTGTTGAAAGCCCAAAACTGTTGAAGAGCCGGGCTGCGGAGTGGGGGCGGAGCTAGCGGCGGAACCATGGTGGAGCTGAGCAACGCGCATGGAGGGCGGAGGTGCAACAGGTGGTGTGGAGACCGTGGCTGCCGAGCCACCGCACAGGAGAAGAGAGCGTGGTCAATGGGCTGGGGCGGTGGCAAGCCGTTTGCTGGTCCACTGCGGGTCGTGGAGGGACGCCTCACCGGTCCGCCGGTGAGCAGCAGAGCAGAGCAAACCGGCCCGCTGGCTTGGCTCAGGGCACATGGGAAAAGGGGATAGCAAAGGTTGTTTGGTGGTTAGTCTATAATCACCATCTACAGTTGACTTGGACATGCTATAGATCGAGAGCAGATTCTCCGTAACTGTTGTGCGTGCCCTAAGATGCAACCCAAATCCCGAACTTGATATTTCAGGTACACAATATGTACTGTACTGTGTAACCATCATTTAACATGGGTATGGCATCCTGTGTTATCATCTTAACTTGTTACTCACGCAACCCATTTGCCACTGCCATTCTGCTAAGGCAGCCAAGCTCAACTAGCAGCTAAGGAGAAGAGACGAGAGAGAAGGACGGTGCAAGCCAGGTTTGAAGAGAGGTTTTGGGCCTACATTTTTCACTCAGTAAACACCAAGCGCAAATACAACATGAATGCAATAAACAAGTTTCATACCCAATAATTCATTTGTTTAATGCTCTAATGCGAGGTTCGGATGATAAGTCCTGGTTTCCCCCTGCTTTCCTCTGGGTCTGGGTCTAGGTGGGAGACCAAGACGCCACTATCTTTTTCACTAACAGAGACTACTGTGTCGTCTTTGGATGCCTCAAGCAGGGATCAAGCCGTATTTGACATCATACAGGCAGTCCAGATAGAAGATCAATGTGCCGATTCGAGCATAATTCGTATCTCGCAATATATTTCCAGCACGATCAAGCAATGTTACGAGCACAAGTTCAAATAAGAAACTGAAAATCAGATGCCATAATATCACATCATGCCATGCTGACGGCCGTCGGCCGCGACATTCACCAACTTTTTTCATCAAACTAGCTAGTAACAGAAATAAAAGGGTGACCAGTAAGGAACGATCTAGTGAAATGTTTTCTTGTGAAAGTTTTTTGCTACGTGCCAATCAAATGTTTGCTTCAACGACAGTAGCGCAAACATATAGGGTCAAATAGGGTTGTCAGCAGATATATTGCAAGGGCAAGGTCAGCCACCAGTTCCACGCTTTTACAGCAAAATAGACTTAGATCCAGCCAGCTGAGTACACAATCATATATCAGAAAGCACAAGAGCAACTAAATGGCTTAAGCAAATATTATTGTCTCGATTCTACGCTGCTAATAATGCTACGACCGTCATAGTTAAGGTCTGCTGACAAAAGACAGTAACAAACTTCAGCCCTATTGCTTCCTTCAACAGCAGTCGACAGTAGGTTACCCCGAACATCCTAGAGTGTCTTACCGCTACTCAAAACTGAAAGCTGCACAAAATTGAACAAAATAAATTAACCTTGAGATGGAAGTCATCTAGATAATGAAACTGTCCAGTAACTTGAAGAACTAAATAGAGCAGTGGACAACACATGCTTTAATTCAGTCCTTTCAGATATGTAGATATGTGCTATAAACATGAAATTGAGCAAAAAGTATGATTGCAAAATATGATGATTAGTATTCGAGTTATGACAGCAGATGGCTATTTCCACCTTCTCATATCAAGATTATATTTGGCTGCACTTGTATTCTGAATTACGAAAAGGAAAACGAGTACCAACTCACATGTTGATGGTCTGCTGTCCGGTGTGATCTGAATCTGTCAGCCAAAACTACTCATAAACCTTAGAACTTTGCAAATCCTCCAATCAACCTTTCCACACCTGATTTCAATTACATTAAGGTGTTCAGATATTGCAGGTAGTTGCTCTGTTGGAAAATTTGTTTCTTCTAACTCTGTTGGGTCATTGATTCCTTCTAATTCTATTAAAGTTTCAGGTCCCTGAAGGAAGAAAAATGTTCACCAAACATCAGTCAATAATGAATAACAAAGTCATTCACAGCTATCAATTCATCATGAGCAATAGCTTTAGTATATATCATTTTAGAAAGGAATACCTTGATTAGTTGAAGGATCAGCTTCTCAAGAACCGGTGAGTGCTTAAGAATGGAAACAAGTGCATGGACGTCAATAGCAACACACCATTCATTCAGCAGTAATGTCTTTAACTTGCTAAACGTAGGGCACCATCTCAAGTCTCTGTGGAAAATAACCTAAGCAAAGAGCAAAATAGTAAGACAATCAAGGAACTGTTTTAAAAGCCATAGGTTTAGAAGAAACCAGTCCACATAAAAGTGCTAATATGTTGACAATGCAAGACTAAATCCTTATTGGAATTTACATACTTCGTGCACTGAGCAGGAAAGTAAAATATTATGCCACATCACAATCTTTACGATGAATTACGTTAGAACTAGAACAAAAGTAACAGACACAGCTTAGAACAGGGAGAAAAAAAATCCTAACAAATAATCCTTCCCATATATGACTGTCACTCGTAATGTTGCAAAAGCCAATCTAATTGCATTGTATGTGAAACCTAAATGTGCATCAATCAAAACAAAAAGATGGTTGTGGATGCTCAATGAAGGGAGTAACAAACTACATGGATAGACTAGAGTGAAGATGGAAGAATTTGCAATACCATTCCACGTTGGGCTATCAACTCCAAGTTCGTAGCGCTTGACAAACCTTCAAGAAGGAGACATCGATCACTATACAAACCATCCAGCGTGAAGCCGCGAACAGCCATGAGAGCATCAAATCCAGCTAGTGGGACGAGTTAAACAGTAGGGAGACGAGCAGAGAGTGCGGAAGCTTGGCACAGCAGAGCATGACCGGATCCAAATGTTGATGTGTATATCGTCACGGCGCAAGAACAGATCACCTGAAAACTCGACCTCGTCAAGACCAGGTTTGGTTCTCGGCGCAGGAGCAGGCGGTCCACGAACTCGTTGAAGTCGTCGACGCTCCTCCACCTCCCCGCGGACACGATGCGCAGGCGGCCCATGGACCTCCAGAGGTGGAGCCAGCGCGGGGCGAGCACGCTCGTCCGGACGGCCTCGTCGGCCGGCAGGAAGCTGAAAACGTGCTGGAGGACGCCGTCCGGCAGCGTGCTGATCAGGTCCTGGCCGCCGGGGCGAGGCGCTCTCTTGGCCCTGCTCCTGCGAGCCATTCCGTCGAACACGTTGCGTGCGCGCGGAGGCTGTGGAACATGACGAGCGCAAGAACATGAGCAATGGCGAGAGAGAGAGAGAGAGAGAGAGAGAGAGAGAGAGAGAGAGATGCTGAGATTCCCGTTACCGAAATACAGACAGCACCTCACCTTCACGGTGTAGCTAAGCTCCTGGCCTCCCGCCGGCGGCGAGCGGCGATCTTTCTGCTCTCCACTCTCCAGGAGCAAGAAAAGGGGAGCAGTGAGTGCTAAACTGGTGGTGGTGGGGATCGGAGGAGCAGTAAATGCAGTAAGGCCCATAGATTGAAGTTTAGTCAGGAAAAGTGGACTAAAGTACTATTTGATTACATAAACTAAAATGGACTAAAGTCATTAAAAGCTATATGCTATAGAAGGAAGATCCTTTTACCCTGACCCCAAACTCTCTCATCCCACCTGTTGCCCCTAGTGCCAACTCCCTAGCGTCGAAACTTTTAGCGCCAAAGCACGGTTCACTCCTGGCGCCAAGGACTGTTCTGGTTCTTTCTCACATGTTCATACACTTTGGAAAAAATGTTCATACAATATTCATACACATTCATACACTCATACAATCAGAAAAAATCATCCATACAACATATGATCTACAAAACAAACCATCGGCTATCCAATCACGGAATTGATTCATATTTTGATCTTCGTGTCCATGGCATGTATTTGATACAATTCCATCAGAAGACGATCCTTCAGAAAATGGAACATAATTCTACTCATGATCAACCAAATCAAAGCTCGCATCCCCAAAAAAAACTCTCTCCAAATGAAATTGTGTAGTAAAATGCACGCAATAATTATATGACTTTGCTTTAGCATAGGATAACTAGGTAGGTCAACGAATGTCCTCCACTTCATCTTTAGAACTCCAAATGACCGCTAAATGACATTACGAAGTGAAGAATGTGCATAATTAAATTGTTCTTTTTTACCTCTTGGCATTGGCCCTTGTCTAAACTCCGGCAAATGGTACTTGGTTCCTTTGTACGGTGCAAGATATCCCGGTCGGTTTGGGTAACCCGAGGCAACAAGGTGGAACTTGCCTACACATTCATAATACATGGATTATGTAAGTCACATGGCAAGAATTGCAATAATGAGACAATACATATAAGAACTCATCATTACCTTCAGGTGGATGCGGAAATTGTCTCCAAACTTGTCAGTGGCATCTTTGAACACCCTCATATCATAAACGGACCCAGGCTATCTTGCCACCACAAAAGTAAACCTGATATCAAAATCACATATGGCCGTCAAATTCTGACTTGTGTATCCATACCTTCCCATATATTGTACTACCTTGCTAGTTGGCACTACAATAGGAATACATGTCCCGTCTATTGCGCCAATGCAATTGTCAAAGAATGGAGTGAACCTAGGGGATTGAAACCTAGGATGCACACTCCTAAACTTAGGGTCCTTTGCCTTAATGATATCAACTGCTAGCTTGTTCACACTCTGTAGTACTTTATCAAACTTCTACATATTATCTCTAGTGACCTAGTGAAACGGTCTTCAGCTTGTCTAACAAATTGAGGTGCACCATATATCCATAAAAACAGCCCTAAAGCCTCCATAGATGACATCCTCTTAGTTGACTTCAATCCAAATGACTCAACTAGCAAACTATGGAGCCTCAGAAACACATCTTGACTCATCCTAAACATATTGAAGCAAGCTGTCCGATTTCCTAGTGTCTTCATGACCCATTCAAATCCAGTTTCTGTTGCTACTCTATATTGTGCTTTGTTCATGTAAGTGTCAAAATGGTACATACCCAGCATGGTAGCAGCCATAGTTATGATTTTTCTCCCCTTCTTCTGACACTCCAATATATAGGCTTGCACTCTTTGATCATATTTGTCTCTATCATCATCCTCTTCGTCCCATTGCATTCAGATTTTCCCTGAAAACCACAAACAAGTGATCAGTTACATAACAACAAGAAAGAAATAGAGCAGTACATGTGATAGAAAGGTGATTCAGTTATCTCTAACTCCCTTTTCCACCATGCTGCAGATGCTATGATAGTGCCATCAGCCCTTCAACCTAGAGCGGTACTAGTTTGCAACATATTCTAGAACAAATATAAAGTTTTGCATTGTGTCCATCTGTTCCTCAATTGCTTGACACTAAGGTTGAGTCCAGTTTTAAAGAGAAATCCTTGTCTCATGATATTATAACCTCTACGTGACATTGTTCCATTACAACAATTCCCTGTCCTTATTTGTTCAACAGTAAGATCATAGAAAATATGCGTGTTTTCCTTGGACCAATCGGCCCTGTCATGAAGATTCTAATAAAAAAATAAAGGTATCACACTAGACATTGAAATGACAAACTACTGGAAAAAAATGGCTGGACTTTTGGTCCTAATTTGAACAAACACCCAAAGCAGCTCACCGCGAGACTCCACGGTGTGGCTGGACTCAATTTTCATGCCGGGTTCATCGGGCATCTGCCTCCACTGCCTCTAATGGTAGTTGGGGGCGGCTTTGGGCTTCGTCCATATGAGGATCCATGGCATAGCACGATCTTGTGGTTGCGATACGCCACGCAGCAAATCTCCAAGTCACCGCTATAAATGTATGGACCATTCTTTCGACCCAATGTCGTCCATGTCGTGTCGCCAGGATGCAGAAGTGCTACCTTCACGTCACAGTAACACCAGCTACCAAATGCAAATAGAAGGATTGTGCCATCGCCAGAGACTATACCAGTTGCGCTGTCCAACCATGACTTGATCTCATCAGTGTAGGGAGGCAACTGATGGGTGCCGGATCCGGAGGAGAGGGCTGCGGAGGCTGCTATTCTCCGGAGAAGCATCCAGGGGCATGGCGGCCACGCCGTCTTCAGCGCTGATCACGAACTCCCTGTCTCGGATATGCATCGTGCAGCGGCTCGAGGAGAAGATGCAGCGAGCCTTCCTCTGGCCGCCGCTGGCGTCGGGCGGCGCGAGGAGCCATGGCAGAAACGCAGCGGGGCGGCACGGCGCCCGCGGGAAGGTGTCACGCCATGGCTCGCAGACGGCGTGGAAGCGGACGTAGTCGGCGGCTGCGTGGAGGCGGCGCGAGACCTCACGGAGCAGATCGGACGGGAGGTAGAGGGCCAGCTGGAAGACGCCGCGTCCGCCGTAGCTGTGGCCATGATCCGATCGGATGTGATCGAGTCGAGGCCCTAGGGTATAGCAGATCGCCCAACGGGACGAGACCTGGCGCGTCCGTCGCCGTAGACATGACATGGAACCAATCGACAATGATATTTCAGATTTACTCCTCTTCGTACGATCCGCAGAACGCGTGTTTGTTCTGGACTAAGTTTGTTAAACAAATTTTAATGGTTGCTCTTGTAGGGGATTTTTCCTGAACATGCATAATTAGTGATTTGTAGAAGAAAAGGTCACCGTTCTAGCATCTTCTCGAATACTCAGCCGAAGAGGAGATCGTTTTATTTATCCACGAACCCGAATAAACTAGGGTCAGGTCCTGTTTGATCCACCCATCTAAAGTTTAGCTAGCTAAAGTGTAGAGATTTTTTTTAGCGAGCTAGCAAGAAGTGTTTGGATCCACTATCTAAATACTAGTTGTTAAAAATAAATTACCATGCTACCTTTCATTAATTGCACATTTATCTCCTCTCCCAACAAATAAAAAAACACATCATCCTTTTTTCCATCGTCACTTTCCTCTAACCGCGGTGCTTTTCTCCTCTCACAGCAGTGGCGCATCTCTTCTACTCTAGTTTCCGATTGAGACTTGGCAAGCTCCTCCTTGTACCACATGCCCCATCTTCTATTTCCTTCCTGGCTGCGACTCCCCTATGCTCGCACCTCTTTCCTGCTCCTCCTTCAGGCTATTGCGACGCTCATACCTCACATCCATGGAACGGTCGGATGGAGATGTTGCCGCACGATTGAGCTGCTGCCGGCCAGGTCAAGCTATTCTCCATCCAGGTGAAGGTCCTCATCGGCGGATTAATCTTCCCTCCCACCAAATCGAGCCTCAGGCACTCCGATTAGGAGGTCCTGGTGCCACGCATCGATCTTGAGGCGGGGCGTGTCGTCGTCATCGCTGTCGGAGGCGTATGCGTTCGAGGCCTCGATGACGTGCAAGTGGGAGCTCTTCAGCCACCGGTACGCGGGCGTGCCACGCGCCGGCGGGAGGTCGTCATCGCCGTAGGATGCCGGCTAGGGCCGCCACCGCCGAGGGGCACGACATGGGTAGCACGTGCCGGTGGGAGGTTGGGCCTTGCACAGCGGCATGGATAATTTTTAAAAAAGGAATTGTCCCCTTCCTCTGCAACTGCATGTCCATGTTATGGGATCCGAGACATGCTTCTTTGTTATTGCAACTGAGGAATTTGTTGGACCTCCCATGGGTGGGAGCTCTAATGATCACAAAGCTGAAACAATAAAGTCGACATGGAAAAGTTAGGAGTTAAATGCATCATTCATGAACTTGGCAAGAGCGTGTGATTAAGTACATCATCTCTCAAATTGATTATTTAGAAACATCAACTTGGCAGGTGAGTGCAGAGGAGCCGGATCAAGTTCAGCAAGTCACATCGTAACTTGAAGCCCGATATCCAAAGTCCAGAGCCCAATTGCGACCGTTGGATTGGCTCTAGACATCTGATATGGGGGCTTGGGGCTCCAGTTATGCCGTGACTTGCTGAAGGCAATCCGGCTCCGGGTGCACATGGGTCACTGGGACGACATGTACGTGAAGAAAACATCGCGTACGTCGTATGTCGCTTACATGTACACTTCAAACTTACTAGTACATATATCCCATGATACATCAATACTGCAAAATTGGCACTCTACGATTGCGTTCTGCCTTTTTCTTTTAATCTGTGATCATCGTAAAATAATGAGAATTACCTATAATGAGAACATCACTAGATAAATAATTCTTTCTCTCAAGCTTAGCCAATGTCCAATCTCAATGCGAACTACTAACGCAATTGTGTTAATGCCAAATCTCTCGATTTTATTAGATTTTTCGGCAAAAATGAAATTGAAAGATGAAATAGAATAACGCACTTTTGAAATGAATGCGAACGTGCTTTTGGGAGACCTCCAGTTCGCTTGCTCTCGGTGGAACGCAAATCGCGCCAACTTCCAATGCAAACGGAACATCACTTGATGAGAAGGGCTCTTCGTGCTCCCCCATGTCTCCTGGGTTCCTGTGCCACTACCCAATCACCTCTATATGAGAGCCCGCAGCATGTTCGACGGAATGCCAATAAGGATCCAGGAGGAAGAAACGGCGTCGATGGAAGCCGGCTGCGAGGACCGGATCAGCGCCCTCCCGGACGAGATCATCCACCACCTGCTCGGATTCCTTCCGGCGCCGGAGGCCGTGCGGACGAGCCTGCTCGCGAGGGGATGGCGCCACCACTGGAAGTCCATGCGCAGCCTCCGCTTCACCGTGTTCGACGACGGTCCGGCGGTGAGTGCCGAGTGGATGAACAGGTTCATGGGCCACCTGTTCCATGACCTCCGCGGAGCTCTCGACGTGTGCGACATCTACGTCTATGTCGGGCGATGCGACGACGTCACCGCGCTGGAGTCCTACCGCTGGGTTCGCCAGGCTGTGTCCAAGCTCCGTGTGCGAGTGCTAATGGTGGACATCGAGTTCTTGGCCGAGCAGCCCTCCTTCGAGCTGGCGGGGAAGCCTCTCGTGTCCGCGCACCTGGCGAGGCTAGAGCTCTGTTACCTGACGTTGAATGGTAGGATTCTTGATTTTTCGAGATGCCCCGCCTTGGAGGATCTGGTGATGTTCACATGTGACATCGGTGCTAAGAGGATCTCATCTCAGTCCTTGAAGCGTCTCCGGATTCGTTATTGCAATTTTTGTAAGAGCAGTTCTTCCCGGACCCGTATTTCTGCTCCAAATCTGATCTGGCTGAAACTGGAGCATCTCGTGGGTGCAAGTCCTGTGCTTGAAAGTATGCCGTTGCTGGAGAAAGCAATTGTCAGGCTAGACTGCAACCATTACTACAATGATGATTATCCTTGTGAGGAAGGTGATGACAGTGGGGAATGCTGTGGACTCTGTGAAGGTTGTGTTGGCAATGATGACCATAGTGGTGGTTGCATGCTTCTCCAGGGCTTGTCCAGTGCCGCACATCTCGAGTTGAAAGTTCCATTTGCCAAGGTAAACATGTATGTAACACTCTAACTCTAGACACTGCTGACTTACTACTGGCAGGTATTAATGTGCGTTGCCACAAAACAGGGCTTGTAATTTTCTTTGTTTCGGTGAACTTATTTCAGACATATATGTAGTTTTCTTTGAAGGTATTATTCTTATGGTCTTGCTCGCTAACCCATGATGTTGATTTAGGCATAACTACTGTTGTTCTCCAGCGTGGTATTCTACCGTGTGATTTAAGTTATCTTAAATATTGGCCATATTAAGTACTGATCTTACTCTTTTGCTTTCTGTTCAGTTCACAGACACTGCATGTTACCCAGCATTTACAAAATTAAAGACTTTGTCGCTTGATGAATGGTGTGTGGCTGCTGACTTCCGCGCACTAATTTGCATTCTTCAACACTCACTAATTCTTGAGAAGCTCACTATTGAATTGAATAATAAGGTACACATTTTCTAGACAGATTTTTTTATTTCTCAAAACTATGATGACTGATTGATTGTGGTGGCATTTTGTATTTGGAAAATAACAGGTGCTTAAAAATATAACAGAATTGGAAGGGAACGACTATCCAGTGGAGCAACCGGCTTCAGTATCTGAAAACCTTAAGTTAGTCAAAGTCAAGTGTGTTGGGGTTGATGAGAGGGTTTCCAAAATCTCAAACTTGTTCAGTGTTTTTGACATACAAGTTAATATTGAATAAGCTTGAACAATCATCCGGTAAGTTATTAACCAGCTGCACTTTATATTTATCTAGGTATCTGCAAATTGCCCATATACACATCCACGTGCGCAGAACTAAACAGCGAATGGAAAATAAAAAAATTCTAGAAAAGGTTTGGCTTGATATTTTGAATAATAGATAACAATTCATTTTGTGCATTTCTGGAGATTGGAGAGCATTGCTTGCTTAATGGCATATACGGTTGACTCATTGTAGTTGTAAATAGAGTAGTCACATCAATGGTCAAAACCTCAAAGGTAGATACTCTATTTACATTAGCTAAGCACATAAAACCAGTGTAATTTGCCACCTTTCATCACGCCACTCAAGACAACAAACTTTTGCTTCTCTAGCATTAACTTAGGTTATCAATTTTATCTTGGTAGTCAAGTGAATGCTAGAAGTGTGGTTGGAGTTATGTTGACCATGGGCCACCAGGCCATGCACCATTTCATTCTTTTTATTATCTTTCGTCTGATTGGCATCTATGCTTGTCTAACTAATTTCTAGTTTGACAGACGATATATCTCCCTGAATATTTTCCGTACATGGATCTATACAAATCAGGTTAAATTTAAGTTGAATTGTGTAAAGTTCAATCTATTATATTCATCTGCAAATATGACAAGTGTACATCTACCTGTTTCATGATCAAGCATGGCTTACCCTTTTCGGTGTCAACTCAAAATCTTTTTATGGTAGAACGCCATAGTACTTGATGCTTTTGTGGGGAAATCAAGAATCTCCATAAGAAAGCCATCGAGGCATAGTTACTACTAGTTCTACAGCTGATATGTCAACCAGTGTTCTTCATTTATCATCAATTCATCAAACCACTGAAATTTGTATTTAACATGATATTATTTTTATTTTTCTTCTCTCTGAATTAGCATGCTGCACATAAAAATTCTGTAACCACATCCTTGTGATTGATCAATGTTCCCCAAACTGTGCTTCACCTTCTGAATCAATGCAGGTTTCAGTTATGTTTGCGATGGTTCCAGTAGGGCCATCAAGTGAAGGGTGAATCAGAGTTTAGAATAATGTCAAGCTGTTGATGGATCTTTCTCTTTATTATTCAAAAACGAAGTGTGGCAAACTAATTTTCCAGACGTGATGGTGCCATACGCTTCCATTACAATCACAAGCTGCATTTGAGGGGTTTCATGTTACTGTCGAATTTGATTGTAATTTTCTATTTTGGCACGATCTATTCTGTAGTGTTTGGTGCTTTAATTCATTTATATCAGGTATAAGACTAAAATAAACATGTGCACGAATGGAAATTACCTACCAATGAGGATAAAGAATTAACCATCTTATAGCGAGGCATCCAAACAATCCTATCCCTAGCTAACTATTACTCCCTCCGTTCCTATTTATAAGGTGTGGTATGACATGTCACGATCTCCCAAATTAGACTTCGATTATTTATTTATATTATATTATATTATGTTATATTATTTGTGGTTATAAACTTATAATCATTGGAGAGTGCATTTGATTATGAATCCAACCATATCAAATTATCATTGAAAAAATAAAAACTATTGGTAAAATTATTGGTCAAAAATTGTAAAATTTGAATCTTGATATGTGTATACACCTTATAAACGGAGGGATGAGCTTGATACAAGCCTGTGTTCGGTGTTTGAACCTGGCAACCTACCGAGGGAGGTGCCCGAGGTAGTGTTTTGGTTAGTGGGGCTCGCTGAGATCAGAAGCTCGAAGGTAAACACAGACACACGATTTAGATAGGTTCGGGCCGCTGAATAGCGTAACACCCTACGTCCTGTTTGTTGGTTGGATTGAATTTTGCTTTGGAGGGGTCTCTGCCTCACCTTATATTGCCGGGGGCAGGGTTACAGTTGGTTACAAGAATACTAGTTAGATTTGACTAGACGAGTTCTATTCTTATTACTACGAGTGTTTTTCTAATCCCCGACTAGTTTATGTCTTCCCATGTAGACTACGCCGTCCTGCACCATAGTCTCCATGTCAAATATGTCTTGATGTCTAGTTCTATATTTATAACTGTTCAAACATTCTGGTGGACCTATAGATGTATGCACGAAAGCCTGATTTGCCCAAACACAATTTATTTCATTTTTATTAAATTATATATGCCACTAGGGCCCTCTTTAAGGACACCTTGATCTATGGATTTTTCTTTAGAGAATTTACATAAATGATACCGTTGAAAATCATAAAAGATAGACGATTGCGGGCTAGACAATTAGGTAAAATTTACCTTCACATAATATGCAGGCCATAGCTCTAGCAAACTCGTCACCAAGTATCATGTACTACCTTTTTTAGGGAATTTATTGAAATGACTAGTGAAATGCAGGTGCTCCAAACGCACGTTTTAAAAAACCTAATAAACAAGGTTTTTATATTTATAGCAAAGTTTAACACGTGGCAAGGATATATTTTCAAAAAATGTAATCAGAATAATTTTAGATTCAGCAGCCAACAATTTTAGCATCACCACTAAAATTATTCAATAACTAAAAGCATAACCCATGTTACCATTATTTTTATCCTCTTTGAGATCAAATAAACCTTAACCTAACAATTTAGCCTCACACAAAAGCTATTGTTTCAGAAAGCAAATTCAGCATGTGTTACTCACCAAATGAAAAGGAAGCCATTTCAACATATGTTTGCAAGATATATTATGATTGTTGAATGATTTTTTTTTTCTATGCGAAGATTTTAACTAGTCCCCAACGAACTAATGTAACCACATATGTACGATTCTCATTAAATTCAACTGCTTGTCATCATCCTATTTTTTTGCCAGTAAATGAGCTGAGCTTCATAAGTACACTGAACATGGCCATACCAAAGTTCCAATATTATTACATTCAGCACAAGAACTTTACATTAAAAACTCTCTGAATGACTTGGCAAAATTTGCCAGAGGACACCGTTAAAAGGTGACTTTTGCTATGAGACATTAACAAAAAGTGTCTTTGCTAAAAGACACTATAATTCAGTGTTAATTTGCTGTAGGACATTTTAATAGGAAGCCACCGAAATTGACCAAAATACCCTTGCCCCCTCTATTGCCGATCAGACTCATCGTTGACTCGTTGTCTCGCGGAAAATGCAAGAAACAAAATCGGTAGCGGCGGCGGCTCTTACCGATGGCATTCACGCCCTCTCCCCCGACGACGCCTGCTCCCGGATCCCCGCGGCGCGCACAGGCCAATCGGGGGGGCCGTAGCGCTCGATACCCGCGGCTGCCCCCCCTCAACCCCAGCGGCGCTCGATCCCGGCCTTCAGCTCGGCCTCGGTGGAGCAGACGGGGTCCAGGTGGATCCCATCCCATCCGCTGACCCCAAGAACTGCTAGCTCAGGTCCCTGATCTGAGCTGAAATTAGGTACACGCTCGTGCCGTCTCCATGATTTGGGAGCTCTCTATTTTACAGATTTTGGTCCAATTTCTAGATGAAGGAGGCGAAGTACTGTTTGCTCGAGACACTGCCGTAAAGTTGTTGATGAACAGATGGCCAGAAGCTTTTTTGTACTTGCGCAGGATCTGAACAGTCCGGGAGCGAGCTGATGTACGGCTCTCCGGTGTCCAAGGACCTGAACCTCCTGGTGCAGCCGCCGATGGCCTCGTCCGGGCTTCTGAGGTACAGACCGGCGCCCAGCACGGTGCTCCACGAGCTCTGCGAGGACTTCCTCCTGCCGGGGCCCCGCACCACTGGCCCAACACCGGCGCCGACAACGTCGTCGCCAGCCGACCACCACATCCGGGACGACAAGCCGTCGCCGGAGTGCGTGCAGCAGCATGTCGATGAGGCAAGGGTACGCTCGTCCCTTATGAGCATTTTGTGGCCCATGTGAGTAAGAAATAGTACTATTATATGAGTCACAGTGTCCAGCAGCATATTGAAACTAAATTTTAGTATCTTTTGGCAAAGATACATTTTTTTAGTGGGGCTATGGCAAAAGCCACATTTTAACGATGTTCGCCGGCCAATTTTGCCTTATTATTTTCATGCCATGGTAAGTAATTTAGTTACTTTGGCAGCTTTTTGCGCTCAGCATAGGCATCTGCTCCTAACCCAGCATGTGCATCTTAAGGATGGTAACGGGGCGGGTTTGGATTGGATGAAGTATCTGGGCACCCAAAACCGAAACCCGAACCTAAAACCTGAATCCACCCCGAACACCAATTCGGGTGAAAATTCATCCCCAAAATCGAAACCCGTGGATACCTGAAACCTGACGGATTAATTGAAACTCGTTGTAGTTCCACTAGACTTCAAGAGGCTCGCGAGCCGCACGGGCTGAGGCTTACAGGGCTTTGTGCATGCACAGCCATCCATGGAGCAAGGAGGCCCGACAACTCGTAAAGCACGTCTCTGGACCATGATATGAGCCGAGCTCAGAACAAACTATTCAGTCGTCATGACTCATGACGCGCACTCGTTTTCCGATAGGATTCCTGTTGATGTCAAGGCCATAAGTTATCAAACCCGAAGCAATAGAGTTCATCCACAAAATTTATTCAGATCCAAAATTTGCAGGTGCAAGCAAAATCAGGGTTTTCTTTTTCAATTTGCACTGAAGTGTCAGAGAAAGGTACGCGAAATCGAGCAAAAGAAAGAACTTTCCCCATTGTTCAAATTGTCGTTACGTCGATCTTGAGGTTAGAGATCAGTAGACCATGGAAACGGAACCGAATAGATCGGAGCCGACCGTCACACCATGGAAACGTTGTCCGGGATCCGGGCATCGCTGTCCTCGCGCGCCTTCCTCTCACGGCGCCTGCGGTGGACCAGTGCGAGGATGAGTGTGGCAGCTGCAACGCCCACGAGGTCCGCTGCAACATCCTTGGGCAAGGCGCTGGCGGATCCGAAGAGGCCGGCCTTATCCAAGGCCTCCTTGACGGCACCGGCTGCGAGCGAGGCCGTGGACCTGATGATCGCGGTGCGGTGGCGGAGGCCGGGGTAGGAGCTGCAGGTGGCTAGCGCGGCGGCGAGCAGGGAGATGAGGAGTACGGTGGCCTGGGTGGGTGCGGAGTGCCGAGTGCGTTATATAGGTAGGGTTGCTAGTGGGCTTTTAGTGGGCTGAATGATTTTAGGATCCTGATGGAGCTCCACGGGTGATTTTAAAAACCCGCTTCAAACCCGCAGTATTTCGGGTATCCGAACCCAAAAAACCGTGAGCGAAAACTAGGAACCAAAACCGAAACCTGCGGACCCGAAACCCGCGGATATCCGCCCCGAAACCGCCCTGTTGGCATCCTTAGTGCCACTAAAATTAAAAACCAGAAGCTTAAATTCCGTCCTAATCCAGGACCATGAACATCAGCTGCAAACCTCATGATACAGGAATCAGCACCAAATAAATATGCTATTTCTACCATCTACAAGTGTACAAGACAAATGGAAGTTAGAAGCAACAATACACAGCTAAGAGTATGTTAAAAAAGAGCTTAAAGAACACACGCAGTTGTTTAAAATTCTTGCTAAAACCATCAAACAGGAGAATGGATGCCTTGCCTCGGAACACTAGACTGCTATTGCAGTGGAAGTGTATCCTGAACTGTGAGACAATAATTATCAAATTGTGTGTGTCCAATTGATGTTTGTGGAAACCAGTCTCTATGCAAAAGCAGGGTCATCCAGGCAGCATTCTCTCATAAAACCACAAAAGTAGAGGAACCAAGACAAGCACAAACTGCATGACATGTAAACGACATCAGTCCTGGACAAATTCCATTTCAGAAGTCCACCTCAGACTTTATGTATGAGTTATGCCATGTAAAGGAAATCAGCCATGGACAAATTCTGTTTCAGAAGACCACAGCAGACTTGACATGTAAAGCACGTCAGCCCCTGGACAAATTCCCTTGCAGAAGTTTCTCAATCCACCTCAGCTTGTCACGATGCAATCAACTTACATTGGCAAAAGCAAAACAAACTGAAATATGGCCGTCTCATCCTTAACAGACACGTCATATCACCCTCACCCTACTATCAAAAGTAAGAACAACAAAATACTTTTCCCTTGTACCCCGTGCTGAATATCATGGAGTCAATCATGCACGTCCAAAAACAGTTGGGAAAATCTCCAAATCTGACCAAATGCCATGTCATCTGCAGCTTATCTGCCCTCCAACTTTCAGTTCTGCAAATGACAAAAACACCTACACGGTGTTTGTAGCATGTAAGCACTATAAATAGGACCTAGATGAATGCTCAGCACATCACCCCCACAAAAAATACCAACAGCACCATATTACTAGTTTCAGGAAGCAAAAGGCAACACCATGGCAGCCAAGATGTTTGCACTGTTTGCACTTCTTGCTCTTTGTGCAAGCGCCACTACTGCTACCTATGTTCCATTGGGCGCCATGAACCCTTGCATGCAGTACTGCATGATGCAACAGCCGTACGCCATGAACCCATGCATGCAGTACTGCATGATGCAACAGGCGCTTGCCATGGGCAGATTTGCCTCACCGGCATCCATGATGCTGCAGCAACCGTGGACCTCACCACTTCAGCAGTACTGGACTCCAAGGATGATGCCTAGCATGATGCCGTTTCAACAATGTCACTGTGGTGCCATCTCACAGATTACGCAGCAACAGCAACTACCGTTCATGTTCAACCCGATGGCTACAGTGATCCCGCCTATGTTCTTCCAGCAGCCTTTTGCTGGTGTCCCATTCTAGATGGATGTCCTCATGCTGTAACGATAATAAAGCTGACATGCCCTCGCATGTGAGTCGCAAGGAATAAGAAAAGTATGAAATCAACGGCTTTTCATTCATTATCTAGTATATTTAATCATGTCTCTTTTCCTTGAGAGACACGAGGCCTTAATGAATTATTGCAATATATAGAAATTAATATGTCGAAATGCATACGCTTCTACAGATGAGGTCATCACCGCCGGTTTTATATAAACCATTGGTGATACCTTTTCACTTTAGGATCTGAAGCAAATAGGGGCAGCAGCCCTCGAAACTCACGATGATGCTCATTTTCACGACTAGTTCAAGGCTAAAACCGACGGAGTATGCACCACCGTCAGTTCGTAACACAAATTAATGGTGATACTCTCGGTTCTGATCCAAAAGTTTTATTCAACTTGCTTTGGAGTAAAATTCCGCATCTGCTCCCGGCCTCTGATCCCTCCCTCCGCTATCCCTTCTCTCTCCATACATCTATCTATCTCCGCCCACCTACCCTCTCTCCCTCCACCGCTAACCCCCTCCTCTCTCCCTCTGCTAGTCCCCTGCCTCCCTCTTCCGCCCACCCCCTCTCCTCTCTTCCTCCACTGCTAGACCCCTCCTATCCCCCTCTGCTAACCCCCTCCCCATCTCTCCCTCTACCGCCGGCCCCCTCCCTCCCTTCCTTCGGCGGATCTCCTAACCCTCTCTATATCCCTCCCCACTGACAAATCTCCCAGCCCCCTTTCTGTCCCTTCCTTTCTTCTCTCCAACCGACGAATCTCCCGGCCCCCTTCTCTCTCTCTTCCTTACCCCTTCCACTCGACCCTCTACCACCCCTCCCCTGCCCCCTCCTCTTGCACCTCACTCACGACGGAAGTGATGAGCGGTGGTAGGATGTGGAGTGTGGTGGTGTACGAAGGTCTATGGTAGAGTGGGATGCCAAGGTTCAGTGCCAGTGCGGTTGAGACAGGATCTAGCGGCAGTGGCCCTAGTACACCTCTCTATTCAATCGAAAAATGTAGTGCCCAAACGGTAATTGAGAGACATGGGTACCTAGGAGTTCCCACCGATTAGGCTACTGGTTGACCCGACCTTTGGGCCCTCTTTGTCCTAGGTGTACGGGGCAAGGTATGGAGCTGCATGGAGCACAAGACATATGCTAGACGAATAGATTTCAGCCGGATATCACGGATATATTTTGTAAACGGACTCAAATTGGTTTGTTTATAACAATCGACTAGGATTAGATCTCATATGACTTGTAACCCTAGGTCGCTAGCCTATATAAGGTGGCCTAGGGCATCCCTTGAGGGCCAGATCATCCCATACCTTGCCATTTGTGCCCTAGCTTTGTTCAGCATATCAATACAATCCAGCCGAACACATGATGTAGGGTATGACACCATCTTGGTGGCCTAAACTAGCCTAAATCTTGCGCCACTATGTTACCATTTGAGTTCTTAGTTTCATGATCCCCTTTGCCTACATATCTACCATCTGTGTACCCCTAGGTGGACTATCGAACCACAAATCCAACAACAGTCATTTTCTCTTTTTTTAACACTTTCGTACCCCTCTCAACCTGTCAAGTGGGTCATTTGAGAGGGTTACAGGGGAATTATTTTGATCTTTATAGTATTGATGATTGATGATACCTAGAGTTTTCCTCACCAATGTCTCAATTGGTAGAGCTCACTTGCCCTCGAGCTGGAACCCAATGATCTTCTCTTTTATCTACACAATTTTGGATTAGATTCTATAGTGGTATGTAACATTATATCCTTTTCAAATAAGATAAAGATTGTTCCAAAAGTGCTCTCCAAGTTTTTCAAAAAATAAGAAACAACAAGCAAATAAATAGTTAAGGAGGTGACTACACGTAGACGCCTCTCCTTTTAGCGCTAGTTGGAGCGCCCCATATTTAGCATCCATTCCATTTATGGAAAGAACCCCACGCGCACACGGGACCATGCGCTATTTATCTATCAAGGAGCAGGGGTCCCCGCCAATTGCGTGCGGGTGGAAAAAAACAGGCAATAGAGAGGACCTTGCTGATGGGTGGAAAAATTGGTGTAGGAAAAACTGGCGCCAAAAAAATGCAGGAAGCAAAAATAAAAGACAAGGGTCAGCCCAAAAGAAGTAACAACAAAAAAAGCCCAGACAAAAGATAATATGGCCCAGGTAACTAGCAAAACCCTAGATGCCCACTGTATTTGTTGCAGTGCTGAAGCAACAAACGTCATTCCCATCCACCACCGCTGCTCGATCGACAAACAAATCCAGGATCACCCAGCCATGAATCAGGTCGAAAAAATACCAAATCAGATGCAAAATAAGGAGCAAGACAGCATGGGACCATAGGCAACATCAAAGGGAGATCATGCATGTCAAAGTGCGCATCCTCCTCATCCCGAACACAAACACAACTTCTGAAACATAAACATCCAACAGCTGATCTCCCAGATTGGGACTGAAAAAAAAAATAGTTACATCAATCAGATTTATGAGTGGTTCATAATCGTGCATCCTGTAACATGAAGTATTGTTTTTTATTGCCCATACACACAAAAAAGCCTTGTTTTTTTATTGCTTAAACATGAAGTCCTTGCATCCGGTAACTCCTTGTACTTGAGATTTAGATCTCTATCCCTGTATGGAAAACAAACATATTCATAGTTAAAAGGGGAAGAAAAAGGTAACATTGAAGTTAACAGTTGAATTAATTAAGAAGATTCATAGTTAAATGGCCCATTATCCATCATCTGGCATCAGTTGTAAATAAGGGAGAAACGTAACATTAAGGTTAACAGTTAAAAAGGGAGCATGAATATGTAGACTGAAAATGTCTGGTAGCAAACAATGAGAACATGTTATTACACATAGCTTTCAAAACAATGCTACTGAACATCTACTTTCAGACTTTAGATATGACTGGTTGCTCCTCTAGAAATAGTGAAGTTGATACTCTAGAGGCAAATAAAATAATTTAGTTACTTCCTAGGTTTGCAAAACTAGTAAGACAGAATTAAAAGTTACATTCTAAATTGGTAAAACGCAAGCGAAGGTTACTTTTTGCACATATGAAGGTGAGTGAAGGTGCATGTAAAGATTCAAGAAAACATAAGAGGCTTATGATATATAATATATAACAATACTTAGTTACTTACAACATTCAAACTAAAGTCAATTTACTTCGGATATGATTTAAATGCATGCCTAGTTACTTCCTGAATGTTCAGGATTAGGGGCAATGGACTAAAAATAATAACGCAAAAATGAACAAATCGCAGTAAATAATTATGAGTTGCTTTGATAATGTGCATAGATGCAAAAATCAGTGAGTTACATCCTTCTATACAGTTAAAATATGGAGAGCCAAATGAAAAGAATAAAAGCTACTGGCAAAAGAATTCTTGTTGGGTCTATTGACAATATGTACACAGTAATGTAACACATAGAACTGCGTTTTGCTGTAAGCATGTGTTAAATATGATTGAATAAAGATGACAGTATCAAACATATGTTACATCCTACAGAATAAAAATTCAGTACTTGTTACTTATTGTGTCACTGAATATATGGTAAGTTACTTCCTATGTAATATAAATACAGAATTAGTTACTTCCAAAAATTATGTGAAAAAGCAAAATTTAGTTCAAATAAAAAACAAGTTAATTCTTCAAATAAAAAACAAGTTAATTGAAATAAAGTTATAGGTTAACTAGATCATAAAAAAAATGGACAAAAATGCACATGGTTATGGCATACCTACGGATATGAACGGTCACTTGATGACAAGGTAGATGACGCTGCACCACCCCCGATATGAGCTGTCGCTGACTTAGATGCACCTCGAAAATATGATAAAAAATAGGCATAATGATATCAAAACAAGCACTTGAATGATGGAAATTACAAAAAGTGAGCTATAAAAAATGAGTAGGTGCTAAGAATTGCATGCATCAAGGGGGCCACCAAACCGGGGATTACAGGGTATGCAAAGCTGAGAAAACATCTCAGTCCACATACCACATACCAGCTCCGTTGGATTTTTATGGCCCCAATTAAAGACTTATGAACCTTAGCACCCACTCGGAAAAAACTAAAAAAGCTACTGCTGGCAATTATTTATTTAAGTTTTGTGACTTTAAAGCATAGTAAATGTTTGGGAGAGGTAACATAATTGTGATATACCTGTTGAATATGTGACAAACACAGGTTGTCGAGAACACACAGCTAACACAAAAAATATGCACTGATGCTGCCTTGGATGCAACTGCAAAAATCATAAAAAAGCAGAGGAACTTGACTATACTTCATATGTCATGTAAATAAATGGCTACTTACATCATGCATGTTTCAAAAAAAATAGGGGCTGGTTGCATCATATTGATGTGAATAGATGGCTAGATACTAACTAAATGGTTGAAATGATATGTGACTGCATATGTGGTAAGTTACTTTGTATGGAATATAAATACAGAATTAGTTGCTTCTTATGATACTGCATATGTGGTAAGTTACTTTGTATGGAATATAAATGCAGAATTAGTTACATCTTATGATATTGCATATGTGGTAAGTTACTCTGTATGGAATATAAATACAGAATTAGTTATTTCTTATGAGACTGCATATGTGGTAAAGTTACTTCCTATAGTAAGTTAAGGTCATTAGCAAAAAAAGAATAGTGCAATGGCAGTGAGGTAATTGCAGCTTTTTATGACAAATGGCAGTGACAGACAAAATATAGTATGGGAAAATAGAACAGGAAACTACCAAAACTCATCCTAGACCGACAACAGCACATGGCTAGCAGGAATTATAGTCTACTGGATGCAGAAAGCAAAAAGGATGACTTTAATCAGTGGGATTAATAAACAAATTTCATCGAAATTGAGTCAAGTGCATGCAGTAGCTCCCTTGTGATCTTGAATGCCAACTCTAAT
Source organism: Setaria italica (assembly GCF_000263155.2). NCBI lineage: Eukaryota > Viridiplantae > Streptophyta > Magnoliopsida > Poales > Poaceae > Setaria > Setaria italica. The sequence goes on from NC_028457.1 coordinate 7,418,682, forward strand.
GGTCTTTGTCTGTTACGAAAACAGAATAACTTTGGTTATATCAGCAGAAAACAGATAGTGTTTTGTTATCAACATTAAGCACGCAAATATGAAACAAGTCTGGCAAGTTACTTATTATGTGACTGACTATATGGTAAGTTACATCCTAAGTAATAAAAATACAGAAGTAGTTACTTCTTGTGTCATTGAATATATGCTTAGGTACTTCCTATGTAATATAAATATAGAATTAGTTGCTTCCATAAAAATTATGTGAAATAGCAAAATTGGTGACTTCAAATAAAAAGACAAGTTACTTGAAATAAGGAATATATTAACTAGATCACAATAAAAAATGGGAAAAAAAATTGTGCATGGTTGTGGCATACTACGTATATGAACGGTCAGCTGATGTCAAAAGTAGAATGCTGCTGCACTACCCCAATATGAGGTGTCACGGACTTGGATGCACCTCGAAAATGTGACAAAATATAGGAATGATGATATCAGAACAAGTTCATGAATAATGGAAATTAAAACAAATAAGTGAGCTATAAAAAAGTGTAGGTGCTAAGCTTGCATGCATCAAGGGGCCACCAAACCAGGAATTACTGGGTATCCAGTGGTGAGAGAGTCTCACTCCCACATACTGCATACCAGCTCCGTTGGATTTTTAGACCCCAATTAAAGACTCATCATGCAACTCAGCACCCCACTCAGAAAAAACTAAAGCTACTGCTAGCAATATTTATTTAAGTTTTGTAACTTTAAACAAACTAAATGATTGGGAAAGGTAAAGTAATTGTGTCATACCTGTTGAAATGTGACAAACACTGGTTGTTGACAATACTACTTGAATGCTGACTTGGATGCAACAGCAAAAATCATAAAAAAACAGAGGAAACTTGAATTACTTCGTATGCCATGTAAATATATGGCTACATGTAAATAGATGGCTAGTTAGATCATACGTGTTTCAAAAAAATAGCTGCTGGTTGCATCCTACGTAATGTGAATAGATGACTAGGTACTAACTAAATGTAAGCTAATCTACTAACTAAATGTTTGAAATGATAAGTGATCACATATGTGGTAAGTTACTTCATATGGAATGTAAATGCATAATTAGTTACTTTTTATGAGACTGCATATATTGTATGTTACTTCCTATGGTAAGTTTAATTAATTACTAGTGTAATGGCAGTGAAAAATTGCAACTTCAGGTTCATAATGAGAATTATGAACTAGATGGTTAAGAATAATGCAATGGAACCAACAAATGGATAAGATTGCAACATATGCCTGACAGAAATCACATGGCCAATGCATATCCGCATGCTAAAATATAGTTACACTCAAAACATCAAAAAACAGCAAAACTAACACAAATAGAAGCCCCTGCCCCCTACTATTGAACTTCACTAATTAGTTCCTGCATCACTAACCAATTCAGTGGTACTACTTCTTGTTGGTGTCAGATTGTTTGTGAAGTAATAATACAGGGACGCTGCACACAGTCTGAACTCTGAAGCAGAGAATGTGCTAGCGCCGCCATGTGTGCAAAATCCACACTTGACTGAGATGGCAAAGTGCGACAATTAACATGACCAAATTGTATGGGTGATATATCTTCCAATGAATATTAAACATTCCATGTTATCTTCACAACAAATATTGCAAACAGACAACAAAAAGGACTCCAAACTAATAGTACAACCCAGGATTAGAAATGTAGATCACGACATGTAAAACAACAGCAGATCTGACGAACTCACATTTATAACTTGTTTATGTACCACCAGAAACTACATTTTGGCAGTAATATGCAAACGCTAAACTATGGTAGACGTGCATCTGCATGGCTCAGGATCCTAATGAACATGATCTAATTCGCAAAATAAAACATCAGAAGATTTTTGATGCGAGTAAAAAAGCACAGGATGATAAAAGGGATCTGGACATACCTCGGGTCGTCGGCTGATTGAATGGCTGGCCCTGCTATGGCGCGTAGTCGACAGCGAGGGGCGAGGAGTCGTTCAGGACGCAGGGGTAGCAGCTCCACGCACGCCCTCGGCTCAACGAAGAACCTCGCGTCGCCTCCCTCCGTTTGCTGCTACGCCTCGTAGTGGACGGCACCGCCGCGATTTGAATCACGGCGAGGGTGTGGAGAAGAGATACAGGGAGCGGGGGTAGCAGACCCGAGCTCGTCGCCTCCCTCCGTTTGCGAGTGTAGGCTCCCCTCTGCTCGCTGCGTGTGACGGCCGCTCCGCTCTACGCGCGCCGCCACTCGCCGGAGATTCGCGGCGAATGGAGTGCCGCGGAGTGAAGCCTTCCTCTGTTGGCCGTGCGTCGCCGCCGCCCGGAGATTCTCGGCGTGTGGCCTCCCTCCCTCGCCGGCCGTCGACCACCATCGCCTGGCCTCACCGTTGGATAGGACGAACACGGGGGAGGCCGCGGAAGGGGAAAGAGGAGAAGGGAGGATGAGATTCTCTCCTCGGCGCGACTCCGCTCGCGGAGCGAGCGCGTCCCGTCGTTTCCGCGAGCGCAGCGTGCGCGTCCAATCCAAAACAGACGAAGATGAGTAGGGCTGTCGGCTTAACGCAAACGGGAGACCCCTCTCGGGGTAGGATTCGCGAATAGTTAAATGCACAGGAACTGTAAGAGAGGATGATGCTACTAATATATGGTAACAAGAAAGCATAGGATATTTCTCTATCTGCTTGAATTATAGACGAGAAAATTGCAGTGAAGCCCTTCTCGGTTTTTTTTCTAAACCCCTCTGCACTTCTCTTTTTCCCAAAAATATATGCCCCTTTCCTGTTTTTGCAGTTTGGATCCCCTTCCCTTCCCTTGTAGATCGTCGTCTCAGAGCAACTCCAAGAGTATCTCTATCTCACTCCTAATAACTTCTTTAGGGGGAACATTGAAAAAAAGGCACTCCAACAGTTCCCCAAACCTTTCCAATTTTTTCACGACGCGAAAACACACCCCATCACCCTGCATATATTTGCGACGCGCAGTCTTCCCCAATCTGCCTGCCCGACCTCTTCCCATGCACGTTCCCGCCGGGCTACCTCCATCCGCCGCCGGCGCGTCCCCAGCCCGGCTGCCCCTCTACGCCGTCACCGCCCGCCCTGCGCAGATGCACCGTCCGCCGGCTGCCGCCTCGCGCCGTGGACCGCCCGCCGACACCACCCACCCCGCGCGGCCGCATCACCTGGGCCCGGCCAAACCGGCGCTTGCTCCAGCCTCCATTCGGCTTTCGCGCGAGCCCGCAGCGTGGCTGGCCTGCCCGTGCCGTCGCATTTTGCCACCGCCGCCACCTCCGCAAGTGTCACCAATGGTTGAGGTGTGCTCGGTGGGGCTCAGCGGATGGAAAAGCTTCAATTCCTGCATGGTGAGGGAACGGCGAGTAGCGCAGATGAGTCGAGGCGGATGATGAGGAGGTGTAGGATCTGTTAGCCGGAAGGATTTGGTTTTGGTGTAGGAAGTCGTCAGGATTTCACTGGCGAGCGGAGCTTGCTCACCAAGGTTAGGCGTAGGCAGAGGAGAAGAATGTGGAAGAAGGAGAGGACGGCACGCCCCTTCCTTGCGTGGAGCAGGAGACTGCCGGCAGCCGGGATAGGGCAGGGTGTGCCTTCCCTTCCCCCGTGCTGCTCGTCCTTGTGTTCCCCACCTCCGCCTCCCCAGTCAACATTCGCATCTGTGTCACCTTCGACTGGCTCATCCTGTGGCATCTGCCCCAACTCAGCAGCTATGTGATTGAGAGGAGCAGAGGTGCAGGCCATGGCTTGAATTGCCCATGAGGGAGATGGGTTGGGAGGAGCCCATGCTGGATTTGTGGCTCGGGTAGGAGGAGAAGCTCAAGAGATGTCGTGCTTTGGTTGGAGGTCCAGCAAGAATCGATGGAAAGAGATGAGGTCATGGTGGTGATGTTGGAGCTTGGGGATTTTTGAGATGGATTTAGCATGCTGCTATTGGAGGGAGAGAAGGTTAGCTGGGTTCCTGATCAGCTCGTTGTGCTTGCCGGCAGGAAGAAGGGAGAACTACTGGTTGCTGCTGCAATTATGGTGGACAGAAGAACAGAGAAGAGGTGTGCTGCTGATTATATTTGACCTGTTGCTTGCTAATTTGGAGGAAGAAAAAGAAAGAAACTGGTTGGCAGGTTGCTAGCTATTGAGGAATCCTGAGAGGTGAGTGGGAGGGGTAGCTTAGAGCACGGGCTCTCCCCCGGCAGCAACGAGCAGGGGTGGCCGCGCGAAGGGGATGAGCCACGAGGCGAGCTTGGGGGGCCTTGGCGGCCACGGGCGCGAGCGGCCACCTGCAGCTGCGGGGATGGGCTCCGACGTGGGAGCCGTGGGTGAGCGGCTGGCCGATAGGTCGAAGAGATGCGGTGGTGAGCTGTGTCTCCACGTAGAAGCTAAGGCCGAAAAGAGAAGGAATATATTGGATGACACGTGGGCTCAATTGTGATGATGTGGCCTATTTTAAATTATTGAGGTAGTTTTTAGTATTCTGCTGTGGGTTACTCGCGGTAAGGGGCGCGTGGAAGGGGGACGAGAGGTGATGAGGACATCACCTACTCGGATACAACCATATTGGCAAATTTTGATTCACAGATGAAATAATTCTTTATCATGATTGTATTTTATACATTTGATGAATTGCTGCTGCACCATTATGTGTGTTCATTGTCATTTTCAGAAATACATTCGTGGATCAAAAAGAGTGCTAAACATACATGGAAGGCATGAAGGTCCAAAGAAGTTGATTGGGGGCCAAGTCCAAGTATTCCCAATATCCTTCACCAGGTCACCATGTCACCTTTGGCTAAAGGAAAGAAATAGATCAAATCCAACACGTTTTGAGGCTGGATCCTGCTCCCCGATCTCCTCAAAGCTCAAGACCGTCATCTCCAACACATCCTGCTCCAGGACCGTTGTCACCACTGGGACCGTCGCTTTCTGCTCGATCACCGTCTCCATCTCCATCGAATCCCGGTGGTGCCAGCGACAACGATAACAACATCCCTCCCCGATTATCGTCGCCGGGACTAAGACCCGCATCGAGCAAGGAACCTATAGCACTACTGAAGAAGTTGCGACCACCACCTTCCAAGCCAAGTTAGCAAAAGAAGCCTGAACCCATTAAGAAGCTGGCAACCGATATGACTAATGAGGAAAGCTGGGAGGCAGCCAAAGCAGAATGCAGGGAGTGGTTCAGAAAATGGCTGAAGAAGAAAAGCAAAGGAGAAGGAGCCAAAGCAAGTAGATCCAGCAAAATTGCAATTTTTTATTAAGATGTCAAAAGAAACCAAGAAGACTGTGCCACTACTATCGAACTACGACCGGGTGTTAGTTAAGGCTAATGAGAAGAAAAAAAGGAAAGAAAATTCATCTTCAAGTCGTACTGTCCCCCAGCTTGGGGATCTACCAGATGAAGATGCTCAAAAGATAGCAGCACTACCCTTAGAACAACAAATAAATGTTGTGAAATTCATGCAAGAAATAGGTATGTCCCTTGCTGAAGTTCTAGGGTAAGTTGATCTACTAGCTCCAGAGCCAATTGTACCTAGATGGACCTTTGAGCTAAGCAAGCATCATGTAAGGCCCGAGTTGGTTTGGAAGCTATCCACAAAGATGTATGAATTCCATGAATAGTACATTAAGCAGTCTGCTGATGAGAGGAAAATGTTCGGTCTACGGGTTAAACCGGTAGATTTTTTCGGCGAAGGTGACAAAGTCATGTGGATGGAATTCAAGGATATATATGAAGTGTACCATCAAGATGCCCTTGACGTCTCTCTCATCAGCGCCTGGGTTATGTAAGTGTCTATTTATCTATATGTAAATTTTGGCTCATATCATTATTTTTTGTGCTTGTGTTGCCCTACTAATTTGGTCTTCCATTTTATGTAGGATGTTAATTCAGAGGTGCCGTAGAGAATCGTACTTCCATGTTAGCTTCATGGATCCATCGCTCATTAATTAAAAGCAGATATGGGATCAGCCAAAGAAAACATTGGAGGTGGTATACAATTTCTTGGACAAACAATATTACAAGAGTTACATACTACTACCATACAACTTTGAGTAAGTGTAGCTACCGTCTATTTTTGTTTTCTTTTTTCTTACCTAATTAATGTTAGTTAGCTCTAATATGAACATTTACGTATGCAGTTTTCACTGGATCCTCATAATAAGATTGATAGAAGCCATGTCACTATGTTTGATTCGTTGAGAAAACCATCTGTTGACACCAGATTTTGACACGTGTAAAATCGGCGTCAGGAAAGGAAGAAATCAGGAGATGCGGCAAGATGCAGAGGTCACGGTTGGAAATCAGCCGATTGGTGCTATAGTTGAGGATCGGCCGATTGTCCTTCGAGGGTGGAACTCCGCCTCGCCCGACCCCCGAGTCCTGGGATCGGATGCGCCCGACCCTCCGAGGGTGGAACTCCGCTTCGCCCGACCCCGAGTCCTGGGGTCGGATGCGCCCGATCCTCCGAGGGTGGAACTCCGCCTCACCCGACCCTGAGGGTCGCACTTGGCGGTCCTTTGTTGATGGAGTTGGTAGAAATCGGCCGATTAGGAGGCCGGAGCAATTGGGCCGGTATGGGCTTAAAGTGGACTATGAAGATAAGGAGGGAGTCAGCCCATGAGAGCATGATGATCAACTCCAGTACGAATTGTACTTGTAATTATTCGTTTTCATTTAAAATTAGAGATAGAGTTTGTTTAAAATTAGAGATAGAGTTCTAGTCGGTTAAGAAATCATTTGTAACAGGCTATAAATAGTCACCTTCATAGATCTGTAATCACCACAAAAGCAATACAACAAACTACTATTTCCTCGCACTTACTTTCGAGCAGGCGACTTCGCCAATACTTTTTCTTCTTTCTCACGAGTTCGTACGGGTCGGTGGGGCTGCATCAACTTGATCTCCGGCTAATTCTGTAAGTTCCGTTTATCGAGTAACATCTAAGCTTTAACTTCGGGCGCATCGCTGTCGTTTCGTTTAGATTTATTCACTAGTTATCGATATTTACTAGAATCCTAGGTTTTGCCTGTTGTTCTAGTTTTTATCACCAGTTATCCAGCTAGGAATTGGAACTTTCGGCTTCCTTATACTTCGTTGTTCTTCGTTGTTCAATCTATTGTTTTTCTGCATAGCTGATTTAGATCTATTCCTAGTGTTGTTACTGTACTATTGTTTAGATTACTCCAGCAGTCTTCTTTACTAATGCTGCCCGGTAATCGGCTGTATTATAGACGATTCCTTTATTACGGCAAATCGGCCGATCCGCTGATAAGCTATCTCGAGATCGGAACCTTAGCCGATCGCAACCTCTGGGATCTGACACGTTTCTTTCCTTGCCAATCAACAGGTCAGATTGGCTGGCACGCTGCGCGAACCGCACCAGGGCAATCACACGAACAGGAGTTAAGCAGATTCTCCCAGGTCGCGTGTCCGACGCTGGGGATTCGATCAGTCGATTTCTAGCGCCAACACACTTTTGGCACGCCCAGTGGGACCAATACAACCGTCACTATGTCGAAAGCTGCTGAAGTCTTGGAAGACAACGTCATCGAGGTGACGGAAGCAGACCTCAAGGCCGACCAGAAGGAAGAATTGGAAAAGCAGATGGCGTACTACCAGAGGACGTGTCTGCAATCCTTCAGTCGCACCAGGAGCGGGGAAACTGTCAGAAAGGCTCCGTTTCCAACTCCCCGCCAAATCACAATCGCCGAGGACTCGGGCAAGATGTCCGAGATGGTTCAACAATCTGTCTATCAAGCTTTCATTGATCAATCCCCGGTGATTTCTAATACGGTATACAATGCCGTCATCAGCTCCTTGGCCAACGGCGTATCCCAAGGGTATCAGGGCCGGCATATGCCCCACCTATTACGGCCCCGACCAGAAGTCATACAAATATACCCTACTCGGCTCCTCAGCCGATCCAGGCTCCAATTGGAGGTCCCGGCGCCTCCTCGTCATCAATCCCTCTGGGGGCTAATAGCGCGCCATATCTCCAGCCGCAATCCATTCAGGAAAGCCAAAGCTCAAACAAACAGGACATAGATCAATTAAGCTCTGCCTCTCTAGCTCCTCTTCCTCTTGGTCGTGCGTGGAACTCTCTCTCAAAATAGCTAAAAATGGTGGTAGTAGCCTCACCCTAGATTCAACCGTAAATAAAGTTGCAGCATAAAAATAGCTAGGAATGGGATATTATTACTATAAGAACAAACTCCACCAAAGAATTCAAAAATCAAAGCCTCATCTCTGTTTTTACAAATTTTCGACCAGCATGGAGATGATGTTCTAAATAGCAGCTCTATCTAAACAGTTTGCAGCCTTCTTGAATCTTAGGGCTGACTTAGGATCTAATCATGAATGTTTCCCAGGTTTAGAATTAATAATGTGATACAACTCTTATTGTTCCTTTTGTTGTACTATTTTTGTGATGACTACTCGTCTATGTGATGTGTATAACGCTAATATAATTAAAAGCTATCGCGTGTCATTGATATGAGAATGAGTGTTCCCATGACAACGAGGGCCTGTGTGGCTCGGCGCCATATCACAGGTTTCCCAAGGTCTATGGGCCCACACTCCTACACGAGAGTGGCATGGGCCCTCATGGGGCTTAGGAAGAACAAGCAGTATTGGGCGGCGCATACTCGGGACTGCCCCGATCATCACAAACGCGTGCCGTGGCAGGGCCCATTCCAGGGCCTCCCTGGACATTTCACCCACAAGATTGTGCCCCTCACATCATGCGAAGCATGCTCGAGGGCTCGCAGGCAGGATTCTACAAGCTCATTAAATGCGCCTAACAAGGGAGGGGGTAATCTTGACGATGCCGGTTGCTGCCCGCCATAGTGTACGGTGTGGTAGGCATGGCAGGTTGCATCGCCCGTTCGTTAGGGGGTAGCGTGGGAGCCTGCGCGCCCAGCCTACCTAGGGCACCTGCCCCCCGCTTGGTCACTCCGAGTAACTCTACCGAGCCATTGACGACTGGGGCCATGATGAAGATAAGGATGGCGACGCCCTCTCCATCACACCCCCACATGCACAAATGGGCCGCGAATCGGTATTGGGCCAACATGAATGTGTCTTTTATTGGGCGTAGTAATGACTTGGCCACGTCCGGCCCATCCAGGCTTCCACGCCTCCCCATTCCCCAATGTGGCGAGACCACGAGACAGACGGGCGACGACCGAGCGCGAGCGCCGAGCGGCCGCGTCGCGGCAGGGCGCGCGAGCTGCAGGCTGCAGCTGGGTGAGGTGCTCGCAAGAAAGGTGACGCGGCGGCATGCGATGCGAGCGTGGCCGCTTGAGCGGGTGCAAAGGGCGGTGCTGCAGCCACTAACGTGAGGGCTTGAGCGGAGTTGATATGCACGCATGACACATCCGACAGCAATTAACACCAAGGCAGCAGCAAGGTATGCTGTATACGTGGATCCGCCCCTGCCCCCTTGTCCGCAGGGCCTGTGAGATTGGGGGCACCCACATCACATGAATTCAACCTCCACCAACTCCACACGGCCCAACAGGATCAGATGTGGGGGATGCACATCAGCGGTGTTCATTGCTGAAGCTTTACAGTAGCGCATCCTTAGTTTTTTTTTCTTGTTTTGGCCATTTTGCGCCCCCACTGTCCCCAGGGTATATAAGCTAAGGACAAGTCCATGAAAGAGGAGGAGACTCGGAGAAAAATAGACCTATACAACTTCTCACCCTGTCCCGTAGAGAAGAAGAGAGCTCCCCGCGGGCCCTGTACATCTTGTGACCCATTGGACCAAGGGAATCATACCCATATGCACACAACGTAGGGCGTTGCGGTTCTCGGTGACCTAAACCTGTCTAAGCCCTTGGGCATCCCTTACCTCTCCGCGAATCACTCAGAGGGACTCCCCTCTCAAAGGGGTTTTCTTGAGCCCCTGCTATCGGTGTTCAAATACCGACAACTTGCATGCTTTTTGTACTGTATTTTGGTTCCTGATTTGCTCTCTTCGGTATTTAAACTTGTACTCCCTTTCAAAAGAATAGAAAATTAAAAGGTCATTTGAATGGCTTAAGGACGTGCATGTATACCAGGTATGTTTTTTAACGAAACTGAGTAAGGGGTGGGCATCAGCAACAAAATGAATTATAGGGAATGTCAAAATTCAAGTGATTATGGGAGTGTTTCTGCAATTTTACCTCAATAATTTTAGTTTAGCATTCTTTCCCTACAGGATGCGCAGTCCTGAGATAAGCATTCTTGCCATGTCCATGTCCATACATGCGAACAAAAACCTTGAATTGGCTGCTTCTTTTGAAGTTGAAACTCCGTTTTGTTACAAAGACATGGGCGCTCTGAATTGCTGTCAAGGCTAGCAGTCTAGCTTATTACAATTCCTGCGGCAATGCATGCATGAAAAATATAGATAGTTATTTGAAAAAGAACCAGCCCAAGCCACACGCATTCCGTTGTTATTTATATAAATATAGATAGGATGGTGGATCGCAGTGGACAGACAGACACACACACGCACACAAGCATAAGAGAGAGACCGAGTAATGGCCCTTAATTTGGTTGTTGCCATCATCCAATCAAGGGCTTGAAATACTTAAGCTGACGCTTCTCGGATGAGTTGGGCAGTGGATCAAACACAAATGCTCCAAATGGACCACTTTTGTCTACAGATCACAAAAAACGTGCAGACCAGAGATTCACGAGCACATCAGAGCAAATGAAAACGGACGGGACTAACATCCTTCCAAAAAATCCTGGAACTTTTCAATACCGTTAATCTCTCTCTCTCTCTCTCTCCCCCTCCTCAGAGGGATATGAAATGCTTGCTTCATTTCAGTGTCCACATTTGGCGTTTAAAAATTTTAATAAATTTTTTAAGAACATATTAATTAATTTCTGAATTTTTTTCATGGATCACTATAGTAGCAGCTGCCATCCATAGCAATTATTGTATCATTTTCACGAGTATTTCTAAATTTTCAGTATAGCTTTATTAAAAAAATTAAAGAGGTGAGCTCAGTCTTTTAATTTGTACAGTCCAGTCCTCATCTGTGTGTTCCCACCACAGACACACCGGAATTGGTTCATTGCCAATCTATTGAATCTGTTGGCCATCGACGGGAGTACACATTATTACACTGCTCCTGCACCGCTACATCCGTGTCTTAACCTAGTGCGCTGCGCCGGGCCTTGCCCCCATGCGCTGCCGCCACTCGTCGCCTTGCCGCCACTGCTGACACTGCTCCCGGTAAGGGGCACGTGGAAGGGGGACGAGAGGGGTTGTAGAGGGAGGGAGATGGGAGAGGGAGGAGAGGAGACGGGGGAGATCGAGGGAATTCTCTCATTTTGCATGGTTGATTATTAGCAGTATTTACTTTTTTTTTGTCCTTTTCTAATGCTGACGGTCCTGTTTATGGAGTGACTGAGTGTACATTAGATCATCAAAGTTTAGAAAATTATCGCGTGTATTTTTTTTAAACTTTCCACATCCGAAACAAGAGCCGGAAGTGTACAGTAGACACAACACTTCCATAGTGATCTTGTCATCAAACGTTTTTTAGAACAATTATGCACTTGGTTCGTTGCCCATCGTTACAGTTTTTTTAATCGCCGATATCAAAGAAAAAAAAATGCATGCATGTTTAGAACTTAGATTAGAAGGGGGACAAAGATAGGAGGTTACATGCATAAAAGTGTCAACGTAACATACTACGGTGGCAAAATACATTTACGTGACCATATATGCATAGATTTGACAAGTTTCTGCATCTATACGCATGTTTTGATACTTATTGGACTAAAATGATACAACCATACAAGTTGTCGTATGGTGGGGTGCAATTTACTCAAAAGAAATTAAAGAGGTGAGCTTTTAGTTCGTTCAGTCCAATCATCTGTGTTGCCACCACAGACGCATTGAAATTGCTTCATTGCCAATCTACTGGATCTCTTTGCCAGCGACAGGAGTACATATTATTACACTGCTCCAGTAGGCTAGTCCACTATTACCAAGCAGCTGGCTTTGGTCTCACTCGCAGTAGTCTCTAAATTACTATTTGTAATAGTTAAGGCGTTACTCTAGCTTATTGTATTCCTTGCCATGCATGCATGAAAGCACAAATAGTATTTGAAATAGAACGAACACAGGCCACATTTATTCCTTGGTTATTTATGCACACCAAATTAAGACCACATAGGATGTAGATCGCGGGAGGACTGTGGCAACACACCCATACACATACACAGAATTACAGAGGCATAAAAGAGACCGAGTAATGGCCCTTAATTTGGTTGTTGCCATCATCCAAGCAAGGGCTTGAAGTCCTTGAGCTGACGCTTCTCGGGTGAGCTGGGCAGTGGATCAAACACAAATGCTTCGTAGAACCGTGACGGTTCCTTTGTTTCGATATCGAGCATGTAATTCATGCCCGCGACGACTTGCTGCTGGCCTCTAACGACCTTACGGAACTGCAACTTCTCCCCTGTCTTTGCGTTGTGCTCAGCAACAGCCCATCTTCCCATGTCCTGGACAGATGGGTTCGTGACGTCTTTTATTTCCACCCACCCTCCGGGCACTTCTGTAGGCTCATCAGCTCTCGCGGATCGGCTCACGACGGCTGTTGAGGCAGCGCCAGCGGCTAACAACATCAGGGCTTGGCGCCGCCCACCGGCATAAGCACCGTCGGGCTTGGCTGCTGGCTCGTGGTGCTCAGCGGGTTTGGCGGCAGCACTGACCACGATGAGGTTTCGGCGAGGCACGGCTGCCACCATTATGGGGATGAAGGATGCGTTGGTGGTGAGGAATGCCATTGGCTCAATGGATGCTTTGTGTGTATGCGTTGCTGGCACTAGTGCTGCAGACTGCCTTCTGATCGAAGAAGCTCTTGCTATAAATAGGCTCCTAAGCCTGTAAATAAACAAGTTTTCATGGTGGATTATTAATTTCTACCAAATATAACTTTTTTCTTACAGTACCTAGTCTGCACCCACTAATGTACGGGCACGTGTCATGATGATCTACTCTATACAATAATAGCTAATTTTAGCGGTCCCATAAAGAACAAGTGACGTGTTATCGTCTGTATGCTACTCGTGAACAACGAGTGCATTGTCTCGATCTATCTATTCGTGAAACATGCTTTGATCTGGGAATCAAAGGATTGCACCCGGTGTTTTGCCACTTTCGCAACCAAGTGTGAATGTGCCTGTTCAGTGTGGCATGTAAGCATGTAGTGGTGCATCTATCTAGGGTGCGCCATACTTATAATCACACATTAAGAAATAGCATACATTAGCTAATGTGATATAAATTAAGAGAATAATCACTACATATTCAGTATTTGGCAGGGTATATTGGAGACGAAAGTACACTTGCGAGTCTTAATAATATATGCCACATGTAAAAAGTTTTGCCCCTCATGCCCACCAGACCACAGAGAGCGTGGTAATGCTTCATCCGTCGCCTGCAAATCGCCTTCGACGTGTCCTGCCCCATCCACCTCCGTCCCTATCTCCGAGTCAGCTCCTACAAGATCATTGACAGCCACAGCCTCGGGGAATGCGGTAGGAGAGAAACTGAGCGCTCTAGCTAAGCGACTATGCCTGCCTGATTAGTTTTCTGTTGGATTGATTTGTTTGGCCCAAATAAAATTGTAACACCCACAAATAAAATTGTAACACCCATAATCGTGGTCTATTCTCACTAGTAGAGAACTGGCCTTTAGTCCCGGTTGGTAGGGTGCATATCTCCCGAAAATTCATCCGGGATAAATCAACCGGGACAAGGGGGGTCTTTAGTCCCGGGTCCTTCAACCGGGAGTAAAGGTCACCCTTTAGTCCCGGTTAGTTAGCCTGCCACACCAGGTGCGGGACAGGCCCTTTACTCCCGGTTGGTAAAAGCAACCGGGAGTAAATGGTGCCCCTTTAGTCCCGGTTGGATTTCCCAACCGGGACTAAAATCCTACTTAAATTTTCATGCATGGCGTCCTGCATGGCGCCTGAAATTTTCATGCATCACATACGTAGTACCGTAGCCCTTTTGTTAACCTTTAGTAGTTGAGACTTTTTTTATAATGAAATCAACTAGTATTTAAACGAATGAAATTTGTAATTATACAATTACTATATATACACACACTTCATATACACAATTCAACTAGTATAATGAAATCAACTATATATACAAATCGATCTTAGCGCGTATTATATATACAAATCAAACTATATATCTACAATCTTCCCGTCGAGGTGTTGCTCGGAGCGTCTAATTGTCGTCCATCGTAATAAAATTCTCCTTATGGATTTACCACCTCATCCATTAGGAATTCAATTAGACCTTCACATATTGGCGCTACTCTTTCTTTCTTCGAGAGTCCTTGTTGAATATTTAACATCTATAATTTGAAAATTTATGAATGTTACACTAACAATTAAATATAAGAAGCTAGAAAATAATTAACTAGTAATAGTTTTAATTTACGTACTTTAAAGTTGTGCGGTGTCATCTTTAGTCCCTTGGGTCCCATAAAACTGTGCATGTGCTCACAGATGTAGTAGCCACATAGATTATTCCCGGGTTCCTGTCTTAAGCACTTCAGTGCGGAAAAAAATAAGTTATGAAATATTCATGTTATATAATGTACTAAATGTGCAGGCTTCATACGTACCGGGAAGTCTGTGTTCCATGTAAGTTTTTCTCTGAATGGACCTTTGTGTGCCCTTATAAATTGTTTCCATGCGCTGCGGATTAGAATAATTAATGATATAGTGTAAGAGGGATAAAATTTAGGAAACAAACTTTTGCATAGAGATAAAGGTCCAAAATTATTACAAGCCCAGCATGCCTTGCATGTCTTGGTACTCCACCGAATCTTTCCACAACGAATCGAAGACAGTGACGTGGCTTCTTTCAAGCTCAATTATAATAAGGATCCAGTGGAAGCTGCGTACGTAAAATGTTCATGCATATTAGAGCTAACTAACATTAATCAGGTAAGGAAAAAAGACAACGAAAGTAGACGGTATACACACACTTACGTGAAGTTGTTTGGAAGTAGTATGAAATCCTTGAATTTTTGTTTGTCTAGGAAATTGTATACTTCCACCAAGGTTTTTTCTGGTGATAATTGTATCTGTTTTTGGTTAACTACGGATGGATCCATGAGGCCAATACTCTTCATGATACATATTCTCGTGCCCTTCTATTTGTCACTTATCTATAGTTGCGATATATATATGGAGTCCTAGCCATCCATCTTCGTACTCTATTTATCACTTATCTATAGTTTGATTTAAAATATTTGAATTTGTCTAGATGGCTGGTTGATCATGACAATCAATGGTGTAGTTTTTTTTCTCTGTTTTTATTAGTTATAGTTGACATCATTCGATTAAGCTACTGTGTCATGATCACAACGATCAATGGCATACATCTTATTTTTTCTTAATTAATAGTTTTTCCCACGCGTGTCAACGCTGTGGTTTCTGATATTCAAATATTAGAATAATACATAATAATGATGCCGTGGATGTCCAAATAATGCCTCAATTTGGAATTATTTTTATATTCCAGTTATCTTTGTAATGTGAAGGCATGTTTCACACATAGTGGTACGACAGTGCAAGTCACTGTCCCACATACACACATGCAAAATTACAATAGAATCACAGTCTCAGAAGTGACAAAAATATGATGGTCCATTCCTTTGAAGCCGAAACCAAGGCATGTTTCACGTCTAGCAAAATGACAACACACGTACCAGGCTGAGTGCCAAATGGACCACTTTTGTCTCCAAATGACAAAAAACGTGCAGACTAGAGCATCGATACTAGAGCAAATGCAAACGGACGGGACTAACATCCTTATAAAAAATCCTCGAACTTTCTACCGTTAATCTCTCTCTCTCTCTCTCTGTGTGTGTGTGTGTGTTTTGAAAGTCGTAAGATAAAAGGTAGATTCCTTAGGCATGCTTCGGATACAAAAAAGAGATAATGGACCCATTGTTCACGAAAAGCAGGCTCACTTGGTTTTTGTGTCACAAAGGACCACTAAAATCACAATTGTGCTGCAGGAGTATACAGCAGAAACTGTCCAAGACATTAGTAGATGGAGGGCTTATATGATGTAAAAGAAAGTTACAATGAACTAGCTGGTGAAACGTTGCAGTTTGGCGAGGTTGTTCAAGGCTGCAGACAAGTCGTCACGGACGTGAGCTACAAGCTCGATATCAAAACAAAGGGACCTCCATCACGTTCTTACGCACTGTCTTAGCTCGACTGAAGGACGCCAGCTTAAGAGCTTCCAGGGCTTGCTTTGATGATGGAAACAATCCAGTGCAAGGAACCAAAATTACATGCCACTTATATTTGCTTTAGTTGGTAAATGATGCTGTAATATGTACTATCTTCCTTGCTTGCCGCTAATCTCTGCAATGAGCTACGTCAACGATGTGGTGTTAATTTTCAGGGCACAAACAACAAGGGAATAATGTGCCTCGTGTTTTTAAATATGCATCAATATATATTTCACGGTGGGTCCAAGAGACAGCTCTTTTACCTCTTTTACGGTACATAATATCACCAGGTGGTGGTATAGAGTATAAACCTTTTTTGGTATGGGTAAATCTGTAATTAGCGCAAATTATATTATTTGGATATCCCGCTGTTTTTTTCGCACGCCGCACCTCCTCTTTTTCTTCTTCGATCTCCACAGCGCTCCTTCCAAGCCGCCACCGCGTCCACCTCCTCCCTTTCCACGCCGTCGCCGCCACCTCCTCCCTTTCCAGGCCACTCCTCCTCCCTTTTCCAGGCCGACATGGCACCTGTTCCGGATGTGGGAGTTCGACGCCGGAGAGAAGAAGGTTAGGCACTCATTTCATTTCTGTTTTCTACCTCATGTATCTAACTATACCTTATTTATGGCTCTCCTTCTCAACCTCACCAGTGATAACGACATGGTTCCTTTTACGACTGCAACAATAGCATAACAAATCACCAGTGGAAGATTAGTCCCGGTTGGATAGGCTCATATATCTCAAAAATCCTAGGAGGACTAATTTTTCGAGACTAAAGCCCCCCTAGTCCCGGGTCATTCACCCAAGACTAAAGGCCTCCTTTAGTCCCGGTTGGTAGAACTAAAGACCTTTTTTCTTTACCCTCAATTCTTTTCCATAATAATGCTAATTGTTGCTTCACTTATATATATACACCTATACATATACATCCTTTGCGTACACTACTTACACGTATACGCTCGTATGGTATGCATGTCGTATATATATTTAATGATAGTACATGCATAATATTTACTTTAACTACTATATATACAATTCTTAGTAGTATATACATAATAATTTGTCCTTGTAATTCTTAGGATCCTGTCATCGTGGTATTGCTCAGTTCGGCTATTAATTGTCCATCGTAATAAAATTCTCCATTGCGATTGATCACCTCGTCCACCAGAAATCCAATGAGACCTTGGATTGCCAAAAGCCTCTCCTTCTCCAAGAGTTCTTCTCTAATATGCATCATCTGTAATTTGGAAATATGTGAATGTTACACCAACAATTAAATATAAGGAGCTAGAAAATAAATAATTATTATTAGGTTTATTTTACATACAGTTATATTGTCGGATATCACCTTATCCCTCAAGAAATGGGACATGTGCTCACAGACATAGTATCCACATAAATTATTCCCTTGTTTATATCTCAAGCACTTTAGTGCAAAAAAATAAGTTATGAAATATTCGTGTTATAGAATGTACAAAATGTGCAAACTTCATACATACTGGGAACGTTGTACTAAATGAAAGTTTTTCTTTGAAATCATCATGGAATCGTTTCCATGCGCTGCGAATTAAAATAATGAATGATGCAGTGTTAGGTGAAAATTTAGAAATCAAACTTTTGCATAGAGGTCCAGAATTATTACAAGTTAAGCATGGCTTGAATGTCTTGGTACTCATCCTTTGGTTTCCTCAACAAATCAAACACAATAACGTTGCTTTGATCAATCATAATTATAAGGATAATCCAGTGGAAACTGCGTACATGTTCATATTAGAACTAACTAACATTAATTAGGTAAGGAAAAGGAAAACATTTCATCGACGCCGTTTGGAAGTGTGATGTGTTTCTTGATATCTACCCACAACATATCTTTTTGTGTCTATGGGAGCACGTATGGATCATCTTTTTTACCCTTCCATTCTCGAATGCTGATGGGTACGTTGTCCCTTGCAATAACCCTACATTGCCTCACGAACTTTCTAGCGACTTTTTCGGGAGCAATTGTCTGGCCCTCTTCCATCACTTTGGTGATGTGAAACCTTCCCTCCATTATCTTTGTACGACCTCGTGGCTTCTTTTGCTTCATCGATCCAGAGGGCTAAAAGTTCAAGATTCATTAATTACTACATAGTAATAATGAATTTGATGTTATAGATGGGTAAAACAATGAACATGATATATACCTCGCCAAAATCTTCCATCGTGGCAATGTCTTGTTCCGCATTGTCATTAATGCCGTATTCGGGCTCATCATTATCATCACCGGACATGTTCCTCAACATGTCCGCCTGGCTACCCTCATCCTCGGTGTAGGTTCTTGGAACATTTGAGCCACTACCGCCAGCAATAATCTGCTCCATTATATACCTTTCATCTCCCATCTCAACTAACAATGAAATTAGTTATACACACATGTAATCATAGATACATTGAATTAAAGATTGTACAATAAATGTATATACATGAAATCATGCAATAACAATGAAATAAAAGAAACTTATACATGGAATTAAAATATACACATCATTGAAATACACACATGAAACCATACATTAAATTATATACACATGAATTGAAATATACAACAAATTGAAATATATAATCTACTAAATATACGAATGATTGAAATATACAAATTTTATAAGCATTTATACTAATTTGTACTAATTTTCTAAGCATTTATAGTGATTTATACTAATTTCCTAAGCAATTATAACAATTTTCCAAAGCATTTATACTAATTTGTACTAATTTCTTAAGCATTTATAGTGCTTTCTACTAATTTCCTATGCATTTATAATGCTTTCTACTAATTTCCTAAGCATTTATACTTTTTTGTACTAATTTCCACTAATTGTCTAGGGCATTTGCACTAATTTTAATTCTAGTATATTGAGCATTTTTCTAAGCACTTATACTCAATTTATACTATTTTTCTAATTTATACAATTTTTCTAAGTATTTAAACAAATTTATATAGTTTTTCTAAATATTTAAACAAATTTATACTAATTTCCTATGGATTTATTTTAATTTATACAATTCTCTAAGTTATCTAATTTTCTATGAAATAAAAAATGTGGCTTGCGCCAGCAAGCTGCGGTTGGAGGCGACGTGCCCGTAACTCATCGCAAGGGGGCCAGTTTGAGGGGCTGGGGGACGGCGGGATAGTGTCGATGGAGCTCCATTCGGCCGGCGGCGGCGCGCGGTGGTCGGTGGCGTCAATGGCAGATCTCTACGATGCTGGGCCAGGGAGGAGGGCGCTGCCGGGGAGGAGGGTGTTGCTGGGGAGGAGGGGTGTTGCTGCCGGAGGGTGCTGGAGGCGTCGTCGTGGAGCCGGGGGAGGTGTCAGGGTGGTGCCGCGGAGAAGACGCTGGCCGGAGCGACGACGAGGTCGAGGAGGATGCCCGCAGAGGAGAGGATGGCGGTGCCGGTGATGATGCGGCGATGGAGGCGACGAGGATCGTGAAATTGGCTAAGTCCCAAGGAGGGGGAAGGGGCTTGGATATTTATACTCTCACGCCTTTAGTCCTGGGTGGAGTTGCAAACCGGGACTAAAGGGCCTTTAGTTCCGGGTAGTATTACCAACCAGGACTAAAGGGGGCTTTAAGCGCAGGAGACGAAAAAGACCCCTTTAGTTCCGGTTGGTATTAGCAACCGGGACCCAAAGCCCCTTCTTTTTGTTTCGCCTGGTGGTGCAATTGGTTTTGTAGTTTTAATTTATATGTTTTAACTTGTTTTGTACTGGTGTTGTTAAAGAGAAATAAAAAAATTACATATTTTGAACATGCAAAAATATATTAAATTAGCAAGTATATTTAAAATAAGTTTGAATTAGTCATTAATTTTATACTAATTTACTAAGTTTCTAAAATAATTATTTTAATGCATCAATTGATCAACAAACTCTTCCATTAAATAATTTCAACACGCAAAAATGCAATTGATGTATATGGTTAAGTTAACATTGTTTATATTGATCGAATAAAGGTTCACCGTAGAGCATTACATAAAGGCGCACCATATATAGTGCATTACAATGTAATATTTAAAAACTTTTTCTTGACGAAAGTTCCTTGGTCATGATCACGGTGTAAGTACGGAGCCTCTTCTTTGGCTAGCATAATGCTTGGGTCAACTTTGACAGCGAATGGAGGCATGGCATCAAACTGATCGTAATCATCTGATTGGTCTGTTTTGTCCTTGACTCCCACGATTTTTTTTACATGGAAGAACTATGTGGCGCTTTGGCTCCTTATGATTTTCCTTTATCTTTTGAATTTTTCATGAATTTGCTAGACATGTCCTTCACATAGAAAACCTGATGCATATCATTAGCAAGGATGAATGGTTCATCATTGTATCCATTCTTGGTCAGCTCCACTATTTTATTCCATATTGATCTTTCATTGCGCCACCTCGAGTCAGCTTCACCCATTAGCAACGAAACAGAGGGATATTCAGCGGTCCGAGTTCCTAGATCTCGTCTATGAAACCATAATATAGAGTCCTAACTCCCGTTGTTGTCTATGGCGTCTATACGGATACCACTATTTTGGTTTGTGCTACTTTTGATCTTGGGCTCTTGAGTAAAATGTATAACAATTTATCTCTAACTTTGGAATTTCACGATTGTGCCGGAAAGTCCCCTAGCTAACCAAAATAGTGGGAAAACACTCGGCAAAATAGTACTTTGCCGAGTGTCGATGGAAAACACTCGGCAAAATAGTTGTTTTGCCAAGTGTCGAGGGAAAACACTCGGCAACTTATTAGTTTGCCGAGTGTCGATAACGAACACTCGGCAGAGTTCTAACGGCCAGCACGCTACCCTGACGGACGGCGCACGTGCCAGCCACGTGCTGGAGAGTTACCGAGTGTCAAATCTTTGCCTAGTATCGTCTAGATGTTTGCCGAGTGTTTTCTCCATGACACTCGGCAAATAGAATGTTTGCCGAGTGTATTATGTATGCCAAGTGTATGGGTGGAGACACTTGGCAAATGGCGTGTTTGTCGAGTGCCCGACAAAAAGCACACGGCAAAGATTTAACACTCGGCATATCTACTGTTTCCAGTAGTGCACTACAAAGCGCGCTGGGTGGTCCAGGGCTTTGCTCAACGACCCGGCGTGGACTTCACCGACACATTCAGTCCGGCTGTGAAACCAGACACCATTCGTTCTCCACGGCTTCCTCGATGAACAGGTGTTCTGCCGCGAACCTGTGGGGTTTGTTGATGACGCCAATCCCACTCATGTGTGCTTGCTTGACAAATCTCTATACGGTCTGAAACAAGCACCGCGTGGTTGGTTTCTTCGTTTCGCTAGCTACGCGCAACAACTGGGCTTTGTAGCTCCCCGTTCTGACGCCTCACTGTTCACCATGCGTTGTGGCAACGACATGGCCATCCTTCTGTTGTATGTGGATGACATCGTCCTCATGGCGTCTTCCGGAGAGCTGCTCCACGACATCTGCACCAGTTACAGTCCGAGTTTGCGATGAAGGATCTCGATGCTCTACACAATTTCCTCGGCATACAGGTGACACGGACGGCGTCTGGTTTCTTTCTCTCAGCGTGCATATGCAGAGGACATTCTTCACCGTGCAGGCATGTCATCATGTAAGCCGGTAAGCACTCCTATGGAGGCTAAGGCCAAACTTGCTGCTGACAGTGGAAAACCAGTCAAAAATGCATCTGAATATCGCAGTTTAGTGGGAGCTCTGCAATATCTCACTATGACCAGACCTGATCTAGCTGATGCAGTCTAGCAGGTATGCTTACATAGGCATGATCCACGAGATTGTCATCTTGCTCTCCTAAAACGCATTCTCCGACACATTTGTGGTACAACCACCCTCGGTCTGCATCTCCGTGGATCATCTTCCCTGGATATTGCTGCTTACTCGGACTCTGATTGGGCTGGGTGCCCTGACACCAGACGCTCTACATCCGGATACTGCATCTATCTTGGCAATTCGCTGGTTTCATGGTCTTCCAAGCGCCAGCCAACAGTGTCTCGGTCAAGTGCTAAATCGGAGTAAAGGGCAGTTGCAAATGCGGTGGCAGAATGCTGCTAGCTCAAACAACTACTTGCATTGGTGAGTTGTCATGCCCTGTCAACAAGGCAACAGTTGTGTTCTGTGACAATGTTTCTGTAGTTTACATGGCGAGCAATCCTGTTCACCATAAACGGACAAAACACATTGAGCTTGACATTCACTTCGTTAGAGAACGTGTTCAGCTTGGTGAGTTTCGAGTAATGTATATTCCCACAGACAAACAGCTAGCTGACATCATGACAAAAGGATTGAGTATTGATTTATTTCAGACATTCAGGTCCAGTCTGTGCATCACCGATGAAGAAGCTCAGACTGCGCGGGGGTGTTGAACGTGTACCTGACTGTTTTAACGTGCTCCTTTAGAATACCTTCAGATCCTGATTTGTAGCATTGACTGAGTATGTGTCTGTTATGGCCGAGAGCCTCTTGTACATGTATTTAGCTCAATCCAGAGAACAATGAAAGGATGCGGTTGATCAAACTACTCTCTCGCATTCTCTCATCCTACCGTCACTCCGAGTAACTCTACCAAGCCATTGACGACTGAGGCCATGAGGAAGATAAGGACAGGGACGCCCTCTACATCACACCCCTACATGTGCAAATGGGCGGCCCCTGGGTGCATGGCGGATGCCCCCTTGCAGTGGCGGATCTAGCGGGGGGCTGTAGCGCCCCCCCCTGAGTGAGCTTTGATGTTGTTGAAGGTTTGCTGAGTACCGTAGAAGAAAGGGAAGAAATCGTACAAATGGGCAGCGAATCGGTATTGGGCCAACAGGAATGTGTCTTTTATTGGGTGTAGTAATGACTTGGCCACGTCCAGTCCATCCAGGCATCCACGCCTCCCCGTTCCCCAATGTGGCGAGACCACGAGACAGAGGGGCGAGGACCGAGCGCGACTGCCGAGTGGCCGCGTCGCGGCAGGGCGCGCGAGCTGCAGGCTGCAGTTGGGTGAGGTGCTCGCAATAAAGGCGACGCGGCGGCATGCGATGCGAGCGTGGCCGCTTGAGCGGGTGCAGAGGGTGGTGCTGCAGCCGCTAACGTGAGGGCTTGATTGGAGTCCATATGCACGCATGACACATCCAACAGCAATTAACACGTACACCAAGTCAGCAGCCAGGTATGCTGTATACGTGGATCCGCCCCTGCCCCTTTGTCCGCAAGGCCTGTAAGATGGGGGGCACCCACATCACATGAATTCGAACTCCACCAACTCCGCACGGCCCAACAGGATCAGATGTGGGGGATGCACATCAGCGGTGTTCATTGTTGAAGCTTTACAGTAGCGCATCCTTAGTTTTTTTCCTTGTTTTGGGCATTTTGCGCCCCCCCTGTCCCCATGGTATATAAGGTGAGGACCAAGTCCATAAAAGGGGAGGAGACTCAGAGAAAAATAGGCCTGCACATCTTCTCACCCTGTCCCGTAGAAAAGAAGAGAGCTCCACCACGGGGCCTGTACATCTTCTGGCCCATTGGGCCAAGCGAATCATACCCATATGCTTAGATCGTATGGCGTTGCGGTTCTCGGTGACCTAAACCTGTCTAAGCTCTTGGGCATCCCTTGCCTCTCCGTGAATCACTCAGAGCGACTCCGCTCTCAAAGGGGGTTCTACTATCGGTGTTCAAGTACCGACAATGTGATTTGCATCTTCTCTTGCATGCCTTTTGTATTGTATTTTGGTTCCTGACTTGCTCTATTAGGTCTTTAAACATGTACTCCCTTTCAAAAGAAAAGAAAATTAAAAGGTCATTTGAATGGCTTAAGGACGTGCATATATACCAGGTCTGTTTTTGTAACGAAACTGAGTAAGGGGTGGGCATCAGCAACAAAATGAATTATAGGGGATGTCAAAATTCAAGTGACTTTGGGAGTGTTTCTGCAATTTTACCTCAATAATTTTAGTTTACCATTCTTTCCCTACAGGATGCGCAGTCCTGAGATAAGCATTCTTGCCATGTCCATGTCCATACATGTGAACAAAAACCTTGAATTGGCTGCTCCTTTTGAAGTTGCTCAAACTCCGTTTTGTTACAAAGACATGGGCGCTCTGAAATGCTGTCAAGGCTAGCAGTCTAGCTTATTAGAATTCCTGTGGCAATGCATGCATGAAAAATATAGATAGTTATTTGAAAAAGAACCAGCACAAGCCACACGCATTCCATTGTTATTTATATAAATATAGATAGGATGGTGGATCGCAGTGGACAGACACACACACACACACAAGCATAAGAGAGACCGAGTAATGGCCCTTAATTTGGTTGTTGCCATCATCCAATCAAGGGCTTGAAATACTTAAGCTGACGCTTCTCGGATGAGTTGGGCAGTGGATCAAACACAAATGCTCCATAAAAACGAGAGGGTTCCTTTGTTTCGACATCGAGCATGTAATTCATGCCCGCGACGACTTGCTGCTGGCCTCTAACGACCTTACTGAACTGCAACTTCTCCCCCGTCTTTGCGTTGTGCTCCGCAACAGCCCATCTTCCCATGTCCTGGACTGATGGGTTCATCACGTCTTTTATTTCCACCCACCCTCCGACCTTTATTGTAGGCTCATCAGCTCTCGCGGATCGGCTCACGACGGCTGTTGAGGCAGCGCCGGCGGCTAACAACATCAGGGCTTGGCGCCGCCCACCGGCATAAGCGCTGTGGGGCTTGGCTGCTTGCTCTTGGTGCTCAGCAGGTTTGGAGGCAGCCCTGACCACGATGAGGCTGCGGCGAGGCACGGCTGCTGCCATTACGGAGATGCAGGACGCGTTGGTGGTGAGGAATGCCATTGGCTGAATGGATGCTTTCTGTATGTGTTGCTCTTTTCTCTTTCTAGTTATGTGTTGCTGGCAATACTAGTCCTGCAGACTGCCTTCTGCTCGAGGAAGCTCTTGCTATAAATAGGCTCCTAAACCTGTAAATAAACAAGTTTATTTTCTTACAGTACCTAGTCTGCAGCCACTAATGTACGGGGCACGTGTCATGATGATCTACTCTATACAATGATAGCTAATTTTAGCGGTCCCATAAAGAACAAGTGACGTGTTATCTGTATGCTACTCGTGAACAACGAGTGCATTGTCTCGATCTATCTATTCGTGAAACATGCTTTGATCTGGGAATGAAAGGATTGCACCCGTCCTTTTGCCACTTTCGCAATCGAGGGTGAATGTGTGTTTGTATTCTGTTTTCCCCCTAGTGATGTAAGCATAACAATATTTGATTTAAAATATTTGAAATAGTCTAGATTGCTGGTTGATCATGACAATCAATGGTCTAGTTTTTTCTCTGTTTTTATTAGTTATATTTGATACACATCATTGGATTAAGCGACTGTCTCATGATCATAACAATCAATGGCATATATCTTTATTTCTCTTAATTAATAATTTTTCCCATGGGTGTAACGTGGTGGTTTCTAACATTCAAATATTAGAATAATAGATAATAAAGATGCAGTGGATCTCCAAATAATGCCTTAATTTGGAATAATCTTTTTTATATTCAAGTTATATTTGTAATGCGAAGGCGTGTGTTTCACACATAGTGGTACGACAATGCAAGTCACTGTCCTACATACACATGCAAAAACACTCAGAAGTGATAAAAATATGCTGGTCCATTCCTTTCAAGCCCAAATCAAGGCATGTTCACGTCTAACAAAATGACAACACACGTACCAGGTTGTGTGCCAAATGGACCACTTTTGTCTACAAATCACAAAAAACGTGCAGACCAGAGATTCACGAGCACATCAGAGCAAATGAATACGGACGGGACTAACATCCTTACAAAAAATCCTGGAACTTTTCAATACCGTTAATTTCTCTCTCTCTCTCGCCCCCCCTCCTCAGAGGGATATGAAATGCTTGCTTCATTTCAGTGTCCACATTTGCTCCGAGGGTGGAACTCCGCTTCGCCCGACCCCGAGTCCTGGGGTCGGATGCGCCCGACCCTCCGAGGGTGGAACTCCG
Source organism: Setaria italica (assembly GCF_000263155.2). NCBI lineage: Eukaryota > Viridiplantae > Streptophyta > Magnoliopsida > Poales > Poaceae > Setaria > Setaria italica. Next base: position 7,444,997 of record NC_028457.1, read on the forward strand.
CCTCGCCCGACCCTGAGGATCGCACTCGGCGGTCCTTTGTTGATGGAGTTGGTAGAAATCGGCCGATTAGGAGGCCGGAGCAATTGGGCCGGTATGGGCTTAAACTGGACTATGAAGTTAAGGAGGGAGTCAGCCCATGAGAGCATGATGATCAACTCCAGTACGAATTGTACTTGTAATTATTCGTTTTCGTTTAAAATTAGAGATAGAGTTTGTTTAAAATTAGAGATAGAGTTCTAGTCGGTTAAGAAATCATTTGTAACAGGCTATAAATAGTCACCTTCATAGATCTGTAATCACCACAAAAGCAATACAACAAACTACTATTTCCTCGCACTTACTTTCGAGCAGGCGACTTCGCCAATACTTTTTCTTCTTTCTCACGAGTTCGTACGGGTCGGCGGGGCTGCATCAACTTGATCTCCGGCTAATTCTGTAAGTTCCGTTTATCGAGTAACATCTAAGCTTTAACTTCGGGCGCATCGCTGTCGTTTCATTTAGATTTATTCACTAGTTATCGATATTTACTAGAATCCTAGGTTTTGCCTGTTGTTCTAGTTTTTATCACCAGTTATCCAGCTAGGAATTGGAACTTTCGGCTTCCTTATACTTCGTTGTTCAATCTATTGTTTTTCTGCATAGCTGATTTAGATCTATTCCTAGTGTTGTTACTGTACTGTTGTTTAGATTACTCCAGCAGTCTTCTTTACTAATGCTGCCCGGTAATCGGCTGTATTATAGCCGATTCCTTTATTACGGCAAATCGGCCGATCCGCTGATAAGCTATCTCGAGATCGGAACCTTAGCCGATCGCAACCTCTGGGATCTGACACGTTTCTTTCCTTGCCAATCAACAGGTCAGATTGGCTGGCACGCCGCGTGAACCGCACCAGGGCAATCACCTGAACAGGAGTTAAGCAGATTCTCCCGGGTCGCGTGTCCGACGCTGGGGATTCGATCAGTCGATTTCTAGCGCCAACACACTTTTGGCACGCCTAGTGGGACCAATACAACCGTCACTATGTCGAAAGCTGCTGAAGTCTTGGAAGACAACGTCATCGAGGTGACGGAAGCAGACCTCAAGGCCGACCAGAAGGAAGAATTGGAAAAGCAGATGGCGTACTACTAGAGGGCGTGTCTGCAATCCTTCAGTCGCACCAGGAGCGGGGAAACTGTCAGAAAGGCTCCGTTTCCAACTCCCCGCCAAATCACAATCGCCGAGGACTCGGGCAAGATGTCCGAGATGGTTCAACAATCTGTCTATCAAGCTTTCATTGATCAATCCCCGGTGATTTCTAATACGGTATACAATGCCGTCATCAGCTCCTTGGCCAACGGCGTATCCCAAGGGTATCAGGGCCAGCGTATGCCCCACCTATTACGGCCCCGACCAGAAGTCATACAAATATACCCTACTCGGCTCCTCAGCCGATCCAGGCTCCAATTGGAGGTCCTGGCGCCTCCTCATCATCAATCCCTCTGGGGGCTAATAGCGCGCCATATCTCCAGCCGCAATCCATTCAGGAAAGCCAAAGCTCAAACAAACAGGACATAGATCAATTAAGCTCTGCCTCTCTAGCTCCTCTTCCTCTTGGTCGTGCGTGGAACTCTCTCTCAAAATAGCTAAAAATGGTGGTAGTAGCCTCACCCTAGATTCAACCGTAAATAAAGTTGCAGCATAAAAATAGCTAGGAATGGGATATTATTACTATAAGAACAAACTCCACCAAAGAATTCAAAAATCAAAGCCTCATCTCTGTTTTTACAAATTTTCGACCAGCATGGAGATGATGTTCTAAATAGCAGCTCTATCTAAACAGTTTGCAGCCTTCTTGAATCTTAGGGCTGACTTAGGATCTAATCATGAATGTTTCCCAGGTTTAGAATTAATAATGTGATACAACTCTTATTGTTCCTTTTGTTGTACTATTTTTGTGATGACTACTCGTCTATGTGATGTGTATAACGCTAATATAATTAAAAGCTATCGCGTGTCATTGATATGAGAATGAGTGTTCCCATGACAACGAGGGCCTGTGTGGCTCGGCGCCATATCACAGGTTTCCCAAGGTCTATGGGCCCACACTCCTACACGAGAGTGGCATGGGCCCTCATGGGGCTTAGGAAGAACAAGCAGTATTGGGCGGCGCATACTCGGGACTGCCCCGATCATCACAAACGCGTGCCGTGGCAGGGCCCATTCCAGGGCCTCCCTGGACATTTCACCCACAAGATTGTGCCCCTCACATCATGCGAAGCATGCTCGAGGGCTCGCAGGCAGGATTCTACAAGCTCATTAAATGCGCCTAACAAGGGAGGGGGCAATCTTGACGATGCCGGTTGCTGCCCGCCATAGTGTACGGTGTGGTAGGCATGGCAGGTTGCATCGCCCGTCCGTTAGGGGGTAGCGTGGGAGCCTGCGCGCCCAGCCTACCTAGGGCACCTGCCCCCCGCTTGGTCACTCCGAGTAACTCTACCGAGCCATTGACGACTGGGGCCATGATGAAGATAAGGATGGCGACGCCCTCTCCATCACACCCCCACATGCACAAATGGGCCGCGAATCGGTATTGGGCCAACATGAATGTGTCTTTTATTGGGCGTAGTAATGACTTGGCCACGTCCGGCCCATCCAGGCTTCCACGCCTCCCCATTCCCCAATGTGGCGAGACCACGAGACAGACGGGCGACGACCGAGCGCGAGCGCCGAGCGGCCGCGTCGCGGCAGGGCGCGCGAGCTGCAGGCTGCAGCTGGGTGAGGTGCTCGCAAGAAAGGTGACGCGGCGGCATGCGATGCGAGCGTGGCCGCTTGAGCGGGTGCAAAGGGCGGTGCTGCAGCCACTAACGTGAGGGCTTGAGCGGAGTTGATATGCACGCATGACACATCCGACAGCAATTAACACCAAGGCAGCAGCAAGGTATGCTGTATACGTGGATCCGCCCCTGCCCCCTTGTCCGCAGGGCCTGTGAGATTGGGGGCACCCACATCACATGAATTCAAACTCCACCAACTCCACACGGCCCAACAGGATCAGATGTGGGGGATGCACATCAGCGGTGTTCATTGCTGAAGCTTTACAGTAGCGCATCCTTAGTTTTTTTTTATTGTTTTGGCCATTTTGCGCCCCCCCTGTCCCCAGGGTATATAAGCTAAGGACAAGTCCATGAAAGAGGAGGAGACTCAGAGAAAAATAGACCTATACAACTTCTCACCCTGTCCCGTAGATTATTACAAGTTAAGCATGGCTCAATGGATGCTTTCTGTATGTGTTGCTCTTTTTGGTGGTGAGGAATGCCATTGGCTGAATGGATGCTTTCTGTATGTGTTGCTCTTTTCTCTTTCTAGTTATGTGTTGCTGGCAATACTAGTCCTGCAGACTGCCTTCTGCTCGAGGAAGCTCTTGCTATAAATAGGCTCCTAAACCTGTAAATAAACAATGGTGGCTTATTAATTTCTACCAAATGTAACTTATTTTCTTACAGTAGCTAGTCTGCAGCCACTAATGTACGGGGCACGTGTCATGATGATCTACTCTATACAATGATAGCTAATTTTAGCGGTCCCATAAAGAACAAGTGACGTGTTATCTGTATGCTACTCGTGAACGAGTGCATTGTCTCGTTCTATCTATTCGTGAAACATGCTTTGATCTGGGAATGAAAGGATTGCACACGTCCTTTTGGCACTTTCGCAATCGAGGGTGAATGTCTGTTTGTATTCTGTTTTCCCCCTAGTGAAAACACTGATTGTGCTGTCTTAGAGACTTATTTGGAGTCGTATTCAGTGTGGCATGTAAGCATAACAATATTTGATTTAAAATATATATTTGAATTAGTTTAGATTGCTGGTTGATCATGACAATCAATGGTCTAGTTTTTCCTCTGTTTTTATTAGTTATAATTGATACACATCATTGGATTAAGCTACTGTCTCATGATCATAACAATCAATGGCATATATCTTTATTTTTCTTAATTAATAATTTTTCCCATGGGTGTTAACGTGGTGGTTTCTAACATTCAAATATTAGAATAATAGATAATGAAGATGCAGTGGATCTCCAAATAATGCCATAATTTGGAATAATCTTTTTATATTCAAGTTATATTTGTAATGCGAAGGCGTGTGTTTCACACATAGTGGTACGACAATGCAAGTCACTGTCCTACATACACATGCAGAAACACTCAGAAGTGATAAAAATATGCTGGTCCATTCCTTTCAAGCCCAAATCAAGGCATGTTCACGTCTAACAAAATGACAACGCACGTACCAGGTTGTGTGCCAAATGGACCACTTTTGTCTACAAATCACAAAAAACGTGCAGACCAGAGATTCACGAGCACATCAGAGCAAATGAAAACGGACGGGACTAACATCCTTACAAAAAATCCTGGAACTTTTCAATACCGTTAATCTCTCTGTCTCTCTCCTCAGAGGGATATGAAATGCTTGCTTCATTTCAGTGTCCACATTTGGCGTTTAAAACTTTCATTGTCTGTAATAATTTTTTAAAGAACATATTAATTAATTTCTGAATTTTTTTCATGGATCACTATAGTAGCAGAAGCTGCCATCCATAGCAATTATTGTATCATTTTCACGAGTATTTCTAAATTTTCAGTATAGCTTTATTAAAAAAATTAAAGAGGTGAGCTCAGTCTTTTAATTTGTACAGTCCAGTCATCATCTGTGTGTTCCCACCAGAGACATACCGGAATTGGTTCATTGCCAATCTATTGAATCTGTTGGCCATCGATGGGAGTACACATTATTACACTGCTCCTGCACCACCACATCCGTGTCTTAACCTATGCGCCGCGCCGGGCCTTGCCCCCATGCGCCGCCGCCACTCGTCGCCTTGCCGCCACTGCTGACACTGCTCCTGGTAAGGGGCGCGTGGAAGGGGGACCAGAGGGGTTGTAGAGGGAGGGAGACGAGAGAGGGAGGAGAGGAGATGGGGGAGATCGAGGGATTTCTCTCATTTATTAGTAGTATTTACTTGTTTTGTCCTTTTCTAATGTTGATGGTTCTGTTTATGGTTCCTGAGTGACTGAGTGTACATTAGATTATCAAAAGTTAGACACAACACTTCCATAGTGATCTTGTCATCAAACGTTTTTTAGAAAAATTATACACTTGGTTCGTTGCCCATCGTTACAGTGTTTTTAATCGCTGATATCAAAGAAAAAAAATCGCAAGGATGTTTAGAACTTAGATTAGAAGGGGGACAAAGATAGGATACATCCATAAAAGTGTCAACGTAACATACTACAGTGGCAAAGTACATTTACGTGGCGTACGTGTGACCGTATATGCATAAATTTGACAAGTTTGTGCATCTATACGCATGTTTTGATATTTGTTGGACTAAAATGATACAACCATACAAGTTATCGTACAGTGGGTACGGTGCAATTTACTCAAAAGAAATTAAAGGGGTGAGCTCAGTCTTTTAGTTCCTTCAGTCCAATCATCTGTGTTCCCACCACAGACGTATTGAAATTGCTTCATTGCCAATCTACTGGATCTCTTTGCCATCGACGGGAGTACATATTATTACACTGTTCGAGCTGGCTTTGGTCTCTCTCGCAGTAGTCTCTACATTACTGTTTGTAATAGTTAAGGCGTTACTCTAGCTTATTGCATTCCTTGCCATGCATGCATGAAAGCACAAATAGTATTTGAAATAGAACGAACACAGGCCACATTTATTCCTTGGTTATTTATGCACACCAAATTAAGACCACATAGGATGTAGATCGCGGGAGGACTGTGGCAACACACCCACACACATATACAGAGGCATAAAAGAGACCGAGTAATGGCCCTTAATTTGGTTGTTGCCATCATCCAAGCAAGGGCTTGAAGTCCTTGAGCTGACGCTTCTCGGGCGAGCTGGGCAGTGGATCAAACACAAATGCTTCGTAGAACCGTGACGGTTCCTTTGTTTCGATATCGAGCATGTAATTCATGCCCGCGACGACTTGCTGCTGGCCTCTAACGACCTTACGGAACTGCAACTTCTCCCCTGTCTTTGCGTTGTGCTCAGCAACAGCCCATCTTCCCATGTCCTGGACAGATGGGTTCATGACGTCTTTTATTTCCACCCACCCTCCGAGCATTTTTGTAGGCTCATCAGCTCTCGCGGATCGGCTCACGACGGCTGTTGAGGCAGCGCCAGCGGCTAACAACATCAGGGCTTGGCGCCGCCCACCGGCATAAGCACCGTCGGGCTTGGCTGCTAGCTCGTGGTGCTCAGCGGGTTTGGCGGTTGCCCTGACCACGATGAGGTTTCTGCGAGGCACGGCTGCCACCATTACGGGGATGAAGGACGCATTGGTGGTGAGGAATTCCATTGGCTCAATGGATGCTTTGTGTATATGCGTTGCTCTTTTCTAGTTATGTGTTGCTGGCACTAGTGCTGCGGACTGCCTTCTGATCGAGGAAGCTCTTGCTATAAATAGGCTCCTAAACCTGTAAATAAACAATGGTGGATTATTAATTTCTACCAAATGTAACTTTTTTCTTACAGTACCTAGTCTGCACCCACTAATGCACGGGCACGTGTCATGATGACTACTCTATACAATAATAGCTAATTTTAGCGGTCCCATAAAGAACAAGTGACGTGTTATCTGTATGCTACTCGTCAACAACGAGTGCATTGTCTCGATCTATCTATTCGTGAAACATGCTTTGATCTGGGAATCAAAGGATTGCACCTGGTCTTTTGCCACTTTCGCAACCAAGTGTGAATGTGTGATTGTATTCTATTTCCCCCCTAGTGAAAACACTGATTGCGCTGTCTTAGAGACTTTTTTTGGAGTCGTGTTCAGTGTGGCATGTAAGAATGTAGTGGGCATCTATCTAGGGTGTGCCATACTTATTGTTGACGCCCAAAAGTGGCAGGTCTGGGTAGATCTGGTCAGACCTGTTTAGACCGGTCTCCGAACCGGTCAGACCGGTTTGGGGAAAGTATCCAAAGTGCAAATTGGACTTCACTATGGTGTAGCTCTCGTCGAGACGATCGAAATGCATATATGAAACGTCCGATTTGGACTGCAGATGAGAGAGTTATGCCCTCGGGAAAATTAGCACCTCGTTGTGTAGATCTCGTCGAGTAGATCAAGATTCATATATAAAAGTCCGATTTGGAGTACGGATGAGGGAGATACGATCTTCGCAAGATCTGTACCCGGGCAGACCGGTCAGACCGGTTGCCTAGGCCGGCTTGACCGGTCTGGCTCGGTGTAATCCGAGTAGGAGTTGTAATTTAGCATGAGTTATATTAGGATTTCGACTTCTGCATGGGAAAGACCTTCCCTCCCTATAAAGGATTCGGCCGATTGAGGATATCCAACCCCATCGACAAAAATCAATCTACTATTTTGTACCTTTTCCTTTATTCTTTGCCCAAGCTTTTCCAATCTACTAATTGCACATTTTTGTTGTACTTTGCGAGACGAATCTTTTGAGCCTAATTAGTCAATGTTTGGACAATAATTCACAAATACAAACGAAATGCTACAGTTGCGCATTTATGGCAAAATGCCAATTTGGCTACTCCCAAATTGGGAAGTAAACAAGGCCCGAGCGCTCTAGCTAAGCGACTATGCCTGCCTGATTAGTTTTCTGTTGGACTGATTTGTTTGGCCCAAATAAAATTGTAACACCCATAATCGTGGTCTATACTCTTCATGACACATATTCTCGTGCCCTTCTATTTATCACTTATCTATAGTTGCCACATATATATGGAGTCCTAGCCATCCATCTTCGTACTCTATTTATCACTTATCTATAGTTTGATTTAAAATATTTGAATTTGTCTAGATGGCTGGTTGATCATGACAATCAATGGTGTAGTTTTTTTTCTCTGTTTTTATTAGTTATAGTTGACATCATTCGATTAAGCTACTGTCTCATGATCATAACGATCAATGGCATACATCTTATTTTTTCTTAATTAATAGTTTTTCCTATGCGTGTCAACGCGGTGGTTTCTGACATTCAAATATTAGAATAATAGATAATAAAGATGCTGTGGATCTCCAAATAATGCCTTAATTTGGAATTATTTTTATATTCCAGTTATCTTTGTAATGTGAAGGCGTGTTTCACACATAGTGGTACGAGAGTGCAAGTCACTGTCCCACATACACACATGCAAAATTACAATAGCATCACAGTCTCAGAAGTGACAAAAATATGATGGTCCATTCCTTTGAAGCCCAAACCAAGGCATGTTTCACGTCTAGCAATATGACAACACACGTACCAGGCTGTGTGCCAAATGGTCCATTTTTGTCTCCAAATGACAAAAAACATGCAGACTAGAGCATCGACACGCACATTAGAGCAAATGCAAACGGACGGGACTAACATCCTTATAAAAAATCCTCGAACTTTATACCGTTAATCTCTCTCCACTACTAGAGAACTGACTTTAGATCCCACCCCCTTTAGTCTCGGTTTAATTTCAGCCGGGAGAAAAGGGGGTGCGTCACGATAGGCTGGAATGGGACGCACCTTTACTCTCGGTTCATTTTTGCAACCGGGACTAAAGGCCACCCTTTAGTCTCGGTTAAAATGGCTAGTTTTTGGGTACCGCCGGCGCCACCCTTTACCCCCGGTTGGAGCCACCGATTGGGACAAAAGATCCAACCTTTTGTCCCGGTTGGATTTACCAACCGGGATCACCGGTTTACTCCCGGTTGGTAATTCCAATCAGGACAAAAGGTTGGACCTTTTGTCCCGGTTGGCGTTACGAATCGGGAGTAAGCACCAACCGGGATAAAAGCTCTAATCTTTTGTCCCGGTTAGATTCACAAACCGGGATAAAATCTTATCTACAAGTGGCCTTTCTTCCTCCTCCACTCCTCCCGCCCGAGCCACTACACTCCACAAAGACAGAGAAGCTCATCCTCTCCATGGCGCCGAAGCAAGGCGAGGTGCTGCTGAATTTTTTTCCTCATTTCCGTGGGGATTTCACTCATCCAAAGTGTTGTAAAGGTTAGCTACTTCATGCTCCGATCATTTATTATTGTTAAGCTTTGTTTTATATTTTAGAGAGGGACAAAAATGAGTTTGTTTGTTGTTAGGCATGTAGAGGATTTGTATTTATGCATGTTTTTGAACTACAATGTGATGGATAGTTTGAATGTGAGGGAGAATGGACAGTAAATGTGGTGGATAGTTTGAATGTATTACAGAAAAATTAGAGTAAATGTGTTTTTAATATTTATAAATTTACCATATAAATTATAGGTGTAATTTCATACTTTAGTACTTTTCAGATAGAGATGGAATTAGCCATTTTTAGAATAAGTAAATTATGTGGGAAATATTTAATGTTTTAATAATTTAGTTATTTGTAAATTAAATATGAGCTAAATAATTTGTGTATTTCTATGTAAACTTTCAGCAATATTTGAGCTTTTCGTAGTGTATCGTGTTGTTTGTTTCTGAAATTTTAATTTGTGTATTTCTATCTATAATTTTAGCAATGTGATGGATAGTTTTATTGTAATCCATTTTATTGATGGCTTGCGTAATAGTATGCAGTTGGACTGGCAATGAATGTATAACGTGGACAGGCGGAGCAAGGTGTTTATTGCTAGCATGAATAATTTTCTTGAAGTGGCCAAAGCGAACAAGCTAGAGAACAGGTTCATATCTTGTCCTTGCGCCCAATGCAGTAACCAGAAGTGCTATTCAAAGGCTTCCTGGGGGACTATTCACAGTCACTTTTTTAGATACGGTTTCACGCCTAACTATTTGGTTTGGACCCATCACAGTGAAAGAGAGGTTGCAATGGAAGACGGTGAAGAGGAGGATGATGACAACATTCCGGACTGCGCTATAGGCCAAGCTTTTGCAAATACTACAATGGGTGAGGCTGATGAATATGAGTTTGCAGAAGATGTACTGATGACCTTGGTCAGGTGCTTAGGGATGCACACAGAGATTGCGAAACATAGAAGGAAGCATCAAAGTTGTAGTGCATGATAGATGATCACATGAAATTGCTATACCCAGATTGCCAGGGAGGCCATAAAAAGCTAAGTACCACACTAGAATTTATGCAATCGAAGGTTAAAAAAAGTGTGTCCGATAAGGCATTTCAGGGAGTGTTGGAATTTGTCAAGAAGATTCTTCCCAAGAATAATGAATTACCATCCACAACATATGAAGCTAAACAGATTGTTTGCCCTCTAGGATTGGAGGTTCAGAAGATACACGTATGCCCTAATGATTGTATCCTCTATCGCGGTGCTGAATACGAGGATCTGGATCCACTACCGGAAACAGTTATTTTGCCGAGTGCCCCAGGCACTCGGCGAAGGTCCAATTACACTCGGCAAAGAGTTTGCCGAGTGTAACACTCGGCGAAGTCTAGTCGGCAAAGTTTTCCTCGTCAAACAGGCTGTTCGCCGAGTGTCGATCATCGGGCACTCGACAAACCTTTTGCCGAGTGCCAAAATACACTCGGAAAAATCAAACACTCGGCACAAAGACGTTAACGGTCTGTCACGGCAACGGTGGATTTGCCGAGTGTCTGACGGCCGACACTCGGCGAATCCGTATAGTGTGCCAAGTGTATTGTTAAGGACACTCGGCGAAGATTTATCAGTGTGCCGAGTGTATTCTGGAGAACACTCGGCGAAGAAGCCCTACCTGCCTTTTTTATTCGGCCGTTTGCCGAGTGCATTTTTTGCCACGCACTCGGCAAAATGATAATTTCGCCGAGTGCCACGGGAAGGCACTCGGCGAAGAGGCCCGACCCGCCATTTTTATGACTCGTTTGCCGAGTGCTGTTTTGCGAAACACTCGGCAAATGATATTGTTTGCCGAGTGCCCGCCCTTTGGCACTCGGCAAACAGGCCGCCCCACCAAATTTTATGACCCATTTGCCGAGTGTTTGGCGAATACACTCAGCAAAGCCATCTACCAGTACCAGAAATGGCCTCTTTGCCGAGTGTTAACACTCGGCAAAGTGTCCTAACACCTACTACAAAACACAAATGTTAGGTATAAAGGACCCCTCTCAAAAAACAACCATAGAAGCACAAGCATATTAATTGCACCACAAGCATATAAATTGCACCACAGGATTCACAAGCACACAAATAACATTCATAAGTTCTCGTCTAAAGAAGTAATTCACAAGTTTTGCATCACAAACACAGAAATGACAAGTCACTGAGGAGGATGAGGAGGACGTGCAGGTGGTCACTGCCCCCAGGAAGATTCTGCATTGGACGCTGCCGATTGATTCTACACAAATTTAGTTAAAGAGATTTCATAGTCTAAACAAGTAATTCTAGTGTAAGTTTGTAGTGCCTGTAGTTTCTAGTTTAAGTCTAGATTGATTGTAAGGTTGAGATTGACTCAAGGAGTAGCTGCAGGAGGTGGTGGAGGTGGCGGGAAGAGGTTCGGTGGCATAGGTGGTGGAGTTTGACCTAAACTGTGGAAAACACTCTGCATGTATTGGAACATCTGCTCCGTCCTCTGCCTTTCAAGCTGCCGATCCGCCTCGATCCTCGCCTCTAGTTCCTCCCGGCGCTTCCGTTCTACCTCCACCTGGGCCTACAATATTTCATCCCAACCAGTTATTGTCAACCAAAAGGTAAGTACAAAATGAATGAAAAATTAAAGAAACAAGAATAACTTGCAGAGCCTGCATCTGTAGCTGTGCAGCGGTAGGCCGTGGCCGTATCGCGGGGCTCGAGTCCGTGCTCCTTGCTCGGATCTGGGAGAGAGTGAGAGTACTGGCAGTGTCGATCACGCTATCTCCAATCCAGTACCTGTCGTGCTTCTTCCCTCCTCCCACCCTCATCACTATTTCAGCATCGATATCCTGAGAGCTCGGATCGAACTCTGGCCCGTGAACCTCCCTCGCCATGGCTGTGTACTCGGTGACGCGGCTCTGGATGCTGGGATGGCTGTACGCCTCGGGCGGGTCCTCCGGGTTGAAGTCGATGTCTGCCGTGGCCTTGCCCTTTTTGGACATAACCCATGCCTTGAATCGGGAGCACTCCTGACCATCATGTGATGAAGTCTGCGGAAAAAATGTAAAATGATTACAAAATATGCAGTATTATGTCTGAGAAAACAAAAATGAATTCACGTACCCATTTTTCCTTGTACTCATCAAGGCTCAGGCTGCCTTGATGGTGTGGTGCATATGGCATCTGCAGACGCCGCTCCCCACAGGCAATGTGGTTCTCCAACCACCTAGGCTGCAACCACATGTCCACCATTTGTTCCCAGCACCGGGTAAAGGATCGGCACCACCACGGAGGCACCTATATGAAGTGTGTGACATATAAATAATGGAATTAAGCGTAATTAATCTCTCAAATAGTAAATATAGTCTTTATGTACGTACCACCATGAATTCTTCCTTGGTCAGGTTCATTGTCCTGGTCTCTTCTTTTTTGACCCTCATCCTTTTGTATTCAGCATAAAAGTCGATGATGGCCTGAACGCGCGCCTCGTAGTGCATGTCCTTAACGAGCTTCTTAGCGGCTTGTTCAATGACGGAGGCCGCCCTAGCCTCGAAGCCCTCCTGGCATCTATAAAAGTCCTGTGTATAGACGGCAAGCATACAATTATTATTTCAAGAATGTATTGAGCAATGTAGTGCTGCGAAGACTTACCCATAGCTCGGCGTTCACCCGCTCCGCCTTGTTCGCAAACTGCCTGTGGTCATGATCACCGACATCGGCGGCAGCGACGTAGTGGTCCCATGTGTAGGCCGGCTCCTCCTGTCCGGCGAAGACCACTAGACCGGGGAAGTGTAGCCTACACAAAAGACCGACGATGCCGTTCACCTTGCGGTTGTAGGCACCCCCACTGAGCTTAGTCCAACTCCTGCACAAGTGATTAATATAAATTATTATTTTCTAGTGTAAGTTTCAACATATCAAAACTACAGAGAGTATGTGAAGTAACTTACTTGCTCCAGTGGGTTGAATCAGTGGGCGTAAATGAACAGGGATGGGTCGCCTCGGGAGGGACGACGGACCTTGCAACTAGATCTTGGACTGCGAATCCCCTACCTCCTCCCCTGCCTCCTCCCCTGTCTCCTCCCCCTCCTCCCTCTCCTGCTCCTGCTCCTCCTGTACCTCCGCCTCGTCACTAGAGGCGTGCACGGAAGGTACCTCCTCCTCCTCCTCCTCCGACGAAGGCACAGGCGATGGGGCCCTCACCCCTTTACCCTTTCCTCGACCCCTGCCCCGACCCCTGCCTCTAGCCACGACCTGTGCCCCCTCCGCTTCCTCCACCTGTGCGTCACCCCTGCCTCCACCCCTCCCTCGACGCCTTCCTCGACTTCTCGATGCGTCTGACCGTGTACCTGACCCGGAAGCTGCAGCTTTTAATTTTTCGTAAAGCGCTGCGATCTTCCTCGTACCGTCCACCATTGTTCAATCACCTGCATTTGCCATGAGTAAACCAATCAGCACATATAAACAAAACATAATTTCAAAAATAACATGGTATGACAAATAATAAATAAATTATTACGATCCATACATGTCTTAGAAATAATCGTCATGATCGGGATTAGCTGGATCATAAGTCTCATCATCACTGTCACGCATGTCAAACAAATCATTCCCGTGCTCCGAAGTTTGAGCGTCATCATCGATGTCCTATCCTAACTGTAACCGCTGAAGTAATTCTAACTCCTTCATATTATGAACCTCCTCTCCAGCATCATCGTTAACAACCCTTTCATTGTCTACTTCCATTCTGAAAGCGTCGGTTAAATCAATCTCAAAAATCCCTTCGAGCCCATCTTCTTGGAAAAAATCTCCGTCATATGTGTTGGGGTCAATGTTGTAATCTTCATTATTTGGTACAGTTAGTTTACCGTGTGGCGATACCTTGTACACAACATCCCAACCCTTCAGACGGTCGTCGGTTTGGCATGGGTATGACAAATAATAAACTTGCGTGGCCTGTTGAGCCACAATATAGACATCGTCTCCTTGTAAGACGGATGATTGCCGAATTTCGACTAACCCAAGATTAGGTGCCCGTCTCACGACTGATGGATCAAACCAATGGCATTTGAATATGACTGGATTAAGAACTTTGCAACCATGAAAAGTTAGTTCGTATATTTCTTCAATTCTTCCGTAGTACTCGACACCATCAAAGCCTAGCGTAAAAACTCCGGTATTTGTCGTTCTTCGATTGGGCTGACTCTTCTCATGGCTTGTTGTGTGAAAACGATATCCATTTACGTCATAACCGGTAAAAGATCTGACCCTGTAGGCACAGCCATCGGCAACCTGTCTCAACTCAACATTCATAGACGAATCGGTTTGAGCCTGCAAGTTGAAGTAGGGTGGTTCGTTATATTATTCTCATGTACGACCAACTTGTAACGTGGATCTACGTACGGGCGAAATTGGATTGTACCTTATGTTTGAACCAAGAAATAAAATCGGGCATTCCATTACCCGCACCCTTTTGAAGAAGGGTCTCGGCTTCGTGCGGGGTAGGTTCCCTTGAATTACGCCAGAAATTACGATGAAATTCCCTGTACCAACGAGAAACATGAGAGTTGATCCTAGAATAGTGATTAATTGAGAACAAACTAGTTTGTTGACAACTTTCAGTATGTATGGCTCCACCTCGGCAAGGTTGGTCAATACATACAGCATGATAGTGCGCCACTCTTTATGTTTCGATTTCTTCTGTGTCGCACCAGTTGCACTTCTAAGTTGTCCTCGAAAAAGGCTAAGGCTCGATTCAACTTCTGAGTCATTATAACGAGCGGGTGGATTGTGCACGCTAGGAAGGTTGTCAGCATAGTATTTTGTTGTGAAGTTTGACACCTCCTCCAGAATGTATGCCTCTGCAATGGATGCTTCAATTTTGCATTTATTTTTACATTTAGTTCGAAGAACCTTTTGACATCTCTCAATTGAATAGCACCAACGACCCTGCACAGGCCCCCCTATTCATGCTTCATACGGGAGGTGCAAAATCATATGCTACATCGGATTGAAGAAGCCAGGAGGAAAGATCTTCTCCAACTTACAGAGCAACACAGGCGCCATTCTTTCCATTTCTGCAACCACGGTCCAAGATAATTCCTTAGCACAAAGCTAACGGAAGAAATTGCTCAACTCCGCTAGCACTTGCCAGACATGATCAGTGACATAGCCTCGAACCATCATCGGGAGTAGGCGCTCAAGCCATACGTGGTAATCATGACTTTTGAGCCCGTTGATTTGCATAGTAGCTAGGTTCACTCCCCTCTTCAAATTCGCTGCATACCCATCAGGGAATATTAACGTTTGGAACCATTCTAATACCTCCCTCTTTTGGGCCCTCGTCAGGACAAAATCGGCCTTAGGCTTTCTCCATGACTTGCCGGCTCTAGGAGGCGTCATGTCTAGCTTTGGTCTGTTGCATAACCTTGCTTGATCCACTCTAGCCTTCACGTTATCCTTTGTCTTGTCAGGAATGTCCATGATTGTACCAAAAATTGCCTCGGCGATGTTCTTTTCAGTGTGCATAACATCAATGTTATGTGGGAGAAGAAGATCATCAAAATAGGGGAGATTCCACAAGCAAGACTTCTGAGTCCAAGCATGTTGCTCGCCATATCCCACAAAACCACCTTCATGATTATTGACCTCAAGAGCGTCTAACTGAGCACGAACCAAGGCTAAGGTCAACATCTGTGGTGGGGGGTCATTAACTACGACATCTTTCGTAAAGTTTCTAATATCTCGTCTGAAAGGATGGTTAGGAGGAAGGAATTGTCGATGTTTGTCGAATGAAGAATACTTGCCACCCTTCATCAACCAAATGAACTTCACTGAAGCCTTGCATACTGGGCAGGGGAACTTCCCGTGAACACACCAGCCACAGAAAATACCATATGCCGGCAAGTCATGCAGGGAGTAGTGGTACCAAATATGCATCTTGAAGTTTGTCCTTGTAGCTCGGTCGTATGTCCATACCCCTTCCTCCCATGCACGGACCAAATCATCAATCAGAGGCTCCATGTACACACTCATATTATTCCCTGGGTGTTCTGGAATTATCATCGATAAAAATATGTTTTGTCGCTGAAAGATGACACCAGGGGGGAGATTCAGGGGGATAACAAACATAGGCCAACATGTGTACGGGGCAGCCGCCATTCCATATGGATTGAACCCATCTGTTGCGAGTGCAACACATACATTACGAGCCTCTTGAGCTTTCTCATCATAAATAGCATCAAACTTTGTCCAGGCTTCACCATCAGATGGATGTACCAGCTTGTCAGCATTGTATCGACGTCCGTTTTTATGCCATGTCATTTGTTTCGCGGAATCTTCACACATGTACAGCCGTTGGATCCTCAGTATGAAGGGAAGGTACCATAGGATCTTCACAGGGATTGCAAGCTGCTTCTTCTAACCGTCACCAGAGTCTACCTCCAGGAACCTAGATGATTCGCACTTCACACAGTACTTGGCTTCCGCATATTCTTTCCTAAATAAGATGCATCCCTTCGGGCAAGCCTGTATCTGCTCGTATGGCATCTTAAGTGCACGAAGAAGTTTTTGTGCCTCATACATAGACTTTGGCAAGATGTGACCCTCCGGGAGCGCTCCCAAAAACTGTCAACATAATATCAAAGGCGTCTCGACTCAAGCTAAACTGGGACTTCACGGCCATTAGATGTGCAATGGCATCCAGTTGAAAGACCTTGGTATGCCCGTGAAGGGGTTGCTGTGCCGCAGACAACATGTCGTAATACGCCTTTGCGGTAGCCTTGGGGTCCTCCTCCCTACGAGCTTCCTGATAGTCTCCCACCCCGGCATCATCATCATATTTCTCGATACGTTGTCTGATGACCTCGTCCCTCCCACGATCGACCTCACCATGGTAGATCCATATGGTATAGTTTGACGTAAATCCGTGCCTAACAAGATGTTTACCCATTTCTAACTTGGTTTGCCGACGCATGTTTCCAAACTTGCTACACGGACACCAAG